>NC_079222.1:36077208-36129708 GCF_029633865.1 Lampris incognitus
TGCCGGTGACCCGTTAACAGGTTATGAAGGTCCGTCTTGCCGGTGACCCGTTAACAGGTTATGAAGGTCCGTCTTGCCGGTGACCCGTTAACAGGTTATGAAGGTCCGTCTTGCCGGTGACCCGTTAACAGGTTATGAAGGTCCGTCTTGCCGGTGACCCGTTAACAGGTTATGAAGGTCCGTCTTGCCGGTGACCCGTTAACAGGTTATGAAGGTCCGTCTTGCCGGTGACCCGTTAACAGGTTATGAAGGTCCGTCTTGCCGGTGACCCGTTAACAGGTCATGAAGGTCCGTCCTGCCGGTGACCCGTTAACAGGTTATGAAGGTCCGTCCTGCCGGTGACCCGTTAACAGGTTATGAAGGTCCGTCTTGCCGGTGACCCGTTATGAAGGTCCGTCTTGCCGGTGACCCGTTAACAGGTTATGAAGGTCCGTCCTGCCGGTGACCCGTTAACAGGTTACGAAGGTCCGTCTTGCCGGTGACCCGTTAACAGGTTATGAAGGTCCGTCTTGCCGGTGACCCGTTAACAGGTTATGAAGGTCCGTCCTGCCGGTGACCCGTTAACAGGTTATGAAGGTCCGTCCTGCCGTTGACCCGTTAACAGGTTATGACGGTCCGTCTTGCTGGTGACCCGTTAACAGGTTATGAAGGTCCGTCTTGCCGGTGACCCGTTAACAGGTTATGAAGGTCCGTCTTGCCGGTGACCCGTTAACAGGTTACGAAGGTCCGTCTTGCCGGTGACCCGTTAACAGGTTATGAAGGTCCGTCTTGCCGGTGACCCGTTAACAGGTTATGAAGGTCCGTCTTGCCGGTGACCCGTTATGAAGGTCCGCCTTGCCGGTGACCCGTTAACAGGTTATGAAGGTCCGTCTTGCCGGTGACCCGTTATGAAGGTCCGTCTTGCCGGTGACCCGTTAACAGGTTATGAAGGTCCGTCTTGCCGGTGACCCGTTAACAGGTTATGAAGGTCCGTCTTGCCGGTGACCCGTTAACAGGTTATGAAGGTCCGTCTTGCCGGTGACCCGTTAACAGGTTATGAAGGTCCGTCTTGCCGGTGACCCGTTAACAGGTTATGAAGGTCCGTCTTGCCGGTGACCCGTTAACAGGTTATGAAGGTCCGTCTTGCCAGTGACCCGTTAACAGGTTATGAAGGTCCGTCCTGCCGGTGACCCGTTAACAGGTTATGAAGGTCCGTCTTGCCGGTGACCCGTTAACAGGTTATGAAGGTCCGTCTTGCCGGTGACCCGTTAACAGGTTATGAAGGTCCGTCTTGCCGGTGACCCGTTAACAGGTTATGAAGGTCCGTCTTGCCAGTGACCCGTTAACAGGTTATGAAGGTCCGTCCTGCCGGTGACCCGTTAACAGGTTATGAAGGTCCGTCTTGCCGGTGACCCGTTAACAGGTTATGAAGGTCCGTCTTGCCGGTGACCCGTTAACAGGTTATGAAGGTCCGTCCTGCCGGTGACCCGTTAACAGGTTATGAAGGTCCGTCTTGCCGGTGACCCGTTAACAGGTTATGAAGGTCCGTCTTGCCGGTGACCCGTTAACAGGTTATGAAGGTCCGTCCTGCCGGTGACCCGTTAACAGGTTATGAAGGTCCCCCTCGGCAGTGATTTGCCTAATCTGCGGAATCGGTGCCGGTGCTGTGTAAACAAGCCAAAATGCAGAGATGGAGGTGTGCGCCGGCGCGTGGCGGGGGAGGCCTTCCTGTCAGAGCGACTTCATGAGATACGCGATCACGCTCGAGATCTGATATCTCCATTTCCTGCAGAGGGCGACCGCTGAAAGGATCCCGGCCCACTTATTTCCACTTCTGCTGGGGACAATTAAGCTTGATTAACGACATGAACTAATTTCAACGATAATTTACTGATATCAACGCAAGGTACGGCACGACTTGACGCATTTATGTCATAACCCCCAAAGTATGAACATCAGTTGTAGATAACCGGTTTCCATGGTAACTACAAGACCTAAATTTAGACGTTTATTTCATTTACCATATGTTTATGTTATGCTACTTTCCTCCTGACTCCTGTTCCCATGTTCAGTAGCTTGCTCGCGGCGATTAATTACAAGTTATCGATCAGCGCTCGCGAGCATCACGTGGTACACAGAAAAGAAAAAAAACAAAGGCTTACATATCATCTGCATAAACACGCCTCTGCAGAACCATCGAGGCTCCTATTAGGCAGTTCAGATCGTATTCACACCGGATGACCGGGTTTTCAGTCCTGCTTAAAACGACCATGGGCGGTCAAAATGACCGCCGGTTTTTAAGCTCCATAGTCGGTCAAGATAACTACCCAGTTGAGATATTAATGCATTGCACGTCTTAGTATGTCTGTTATGACACTAACTGACACCAAAATTAACATTTTAACAACTTTGATGCGGTCTTTCAAACAACAGAAAATGGCCGCCGTCCAACGCCTGCAAACGCTGCAGCGCCTCGCTGGTAGTCGTGGTGCGTCTGTACCCACACATGTCGGACATCATCACACATCAAGTTGAGGCTATTTCTCTCCACTGGAGGGCGCTGGTGTTTCTCTAGGACAGTGTTTCTCAACCGGGGGTCCGCGGACCCCTAGTGGTCCGTGGTGTAATTGCAAGGGGTCCGTGAAAATAAAATATCTTTAAAAAAAAGAAACAGAAATAGGATTATTTTACTCAAATGTGACTGAGACCTTTATCTACCTAAACTATAAAGGGTAACGGGACTTTTTTCTCTAATTACATCTGTTTCACAAGTGTAATTTATTGTATTTTAATAAGAGATCTCGCTCCCGTTTGCATTGTTAAAAGTTACTGCATAAAAATTCTGTTGTTACATATATCTGAAAGTTACTGAATACATATTCTGTGTTGTTACATATATCTGAAAGTTACTGAATACATATTCTGTGTTGTTACATATATCTGAAAGTTACTGAATACATATTCTGTTTTGTTACATATATCTGAAAGTTACTGCATAAGAATCCTGTTTTGTTAACTATATCTAAGTTACAACTGAAAGCTCTTATTTTTGCCCCAAAGAGTGAATAAATGCTATAATGCATTTAAAATGCAGTTTCTACTGTTTCTACCAAATTGCAACCCCCCTCCCCCAAGATCAGGTCCTCAGGGTAGATCAAAAATACGCAGGGGGTCCAGCGACGAACTTCACGGAGGAAACGACGCCACCAACACGCGTCATAGCTAATGACATGACGCGCACCGTCGTGCGTAAAATACGAGACGGTCATTTTGACCTCTCCTGGTCGTTTTACGCAGATCCTATCGTGACTTTTTTTGCGCGGTTGATCTCAAACTCGTTTGAATGCAGATATATGCGACTTTAGGGGAATTCGGGGAGCGGCAGGTCTGCGTCTTTTTTCTTTCCTTTTTTTTCCACAAAGTTGTTTAAGTGTGAACATCCAGAACGGTCATAATGACCGCCTTAAGGTATGTGAAGTAGTGGCTATAGCCAGACCACATCTGTCACGGACGCGCGCGCGCGCGCGCACGGTCTTTGTCAAGTGCGTCCGGTCCTCAGCCACGGCAGTTCCCGCGTGGACGCCTATGGGGCCCTTGCTGAGACCAATCCGAGAGGGGACGGAGATGAAGAGGGGATGTCCAGGACACAATGGCGGGGTGATTGATGGGACACAATGCGCGAACAGCAGGACTGGGGAATCCTTGGAGACAGCGGGCGCTGTCAACACGCGGGAATGGAGGAGAGGAGAGGAAGAGAGGAGGAGGAGGAGGAGGAGGAAGAGGAGGAGGAAGAGGAGGAGAATTGAAGAACAGAGGGAAAACGTTTCTCTGGAGGGCCAGGCGGAGAGTTTGCAGTCTATTTGTATGAGTAATCAACTCAGCAGCCCCCCCCATCCCACATCCCAACCCCCACCCCCCCACCTCCAACCCTTACACCCGCCCACACGCGCGCACGCCCCTTCTCCTCTCTGTCAACCGTGTTTACTCACTGATTTTCTCAACAAGACAGCCACTGACACTGGATGGATGGGGCTAATCCGACACAGAGAGGAATGGCTCTGGCAGAGGTTACAGGTCCAAGATGGAGCACCCCCGACACACTCCCCTCACCTAATCTTCCGGCAAATATTTATCACTATCAATTTGGCCTGACTCCGTGACATTAAAATACCACGTATAGATAACCTCTTGCTGGCGAATCGATCGCGCTTTCAGTGCTCCTGTCCAGCTCCATCTCGCCCGCGGCAGAGCGCGGGATGAGACGCAGAAGGTCACGCGCTGCAGGATAGAGGGCCCGCGCGTGATGAGGAACGGGTCGTCCCCGCTGCTTTGTCACCTGAGCTTTTAATAGACCCGAATCACGACAACGGGTTAACGCTGCAACTCCTATTTACAAGCTCAGGCTCAAACGGTGGGATCTAGTAACACCACAACGGCCGAGGCGGTCATTTTGACCGTTTTGGATTGTCAAACTTTAAAAGCTTTGTGGGGGGGGGGGGGGGGACAAGACACAGACCTGCCGCTCCCTGAATTCTCCTAAAATTGCATCTATTTGCATTAAAATGAGTTTTAGATCAATTGCACAAAGAAGTTATGATAAGGTCTACATAAAACGACCGTGGACGGTCAAAATGACCGCTCGTAATTTGCGCGTGATCGATCGTGCGCGTCATGTCAGTATTTATGACGTGTGTTGGTCGCGTCATTTCCTTCGTGAAGTTCGTCGCTCTGTCCTCGAAACACACTAGCGCCCTCCAGTGGAGAGAAATAGTCTACACTTGATGTGTGATGATGTCCAGCAGGTTACAGACGCACCGTGACTGCCACCGAGGCGCTGCAGCATTTACAGGCGTTGGACGGCGGCCATTTTAAATTGTTTGAAAAATAGTGTTAAAGTTGTTAAAATGTTAATTTTGGTGTCAGCTAGTTTCCTAACAGACACACTAACATATGTAACGCATTAATATCTCGGTTGGGTATTTATCTTGACAGAAGTTTAAAAACCCGTGGCGGTCAAAATGGCCGCCCACGGTCATTCTAGTGGGTTTTTAAATTCTGGTCGTTGTTTGGGACTGTTTCAACATTTCTTTTCAGCTCTCCTCTTTTTACATTTCACGTTTTAGCTCCTCGCTCCTCCCCGTTGCGTCTGCTTTCATTGGGCTGTTTTGCTCAAGTGGTCCCTGCCGAGGGTAAGTTCATTTTGACCTTGACCTGCCCTGTGATGGCCTGGCGGCCTGTCCAGGGTGTCTCCCCGCCTGCCGCCCAATGCCTGCTGGGATAGGCTCCAGCATCCCCGCCCCCCTGGGAGCAGGATAAGCGGTTCGCTTAACGGATGGGTGGATGGAGAGGCCTTGTTACTGCATAGCAATATGTGTTTTCCGTTTTGTTTTTCACGTCATGTTTTCACATTTTCAATTTTACTATTCAAGTTTGGCCTGAAGTTCACGTTATTTAAAAATAGTATTAAAGTTGTTAAGTATTAATGTTTTGTGCCAGTTAGTTTTATAACATCCATATTAACATATGCAAAGCATTAATATATTGTAACGCATTCGGACGGCAACGCACCCACAGGAACTGCCGCGGCCGGGACGCGAACCCGTACCGCCCGCACCGCAGGAGGCATCGCTAACCGCTAGACTAAAGGGTCAGGCCCGCGAGCCAGCGGCGCGCGTGTCGCCTTATGCATGCACGTTACAGCATCACCTGGGTATTTATATCGACAGAATACAGAGTTAAAGGCGGCGGGTGACCGCCCACGCTCGTTTCAGGTAGGCGTGAACTCCCGGTCGTTTTGCAACAGCACGTACACGGGTACGAAACCCGTAGGCCCGCCAGCCGGCCTTTCTGCTCACGAGTCAGGCGCCTCGCGCCATCACCTCGGAGAGACGCGGCGGGGCGAGGCGGGAGCGGGGAGACGCGGGGGTGGCAGCAGGTGCCAGGGCAGACAGACGCCCCCCCGCGAGAGAATACAGCCCCCATTTGCTCGTCCCCCGTGTCCTCTCGCTCCCCGCTAATTGACCGACCGCGTTCATGCGCACATTTCTCGCTAATTTCACATTTGCTATTCCAGCGGCAGCCGCGGCGCGTCTCGAGGAACACACCCCGCCCCGCGCGGCGGGCTCCATCAGCCTTTCTCTTCTCTTCCTCCTGCTAAATTAGCTGTTTTGTCTGATAATCATATCCCCGTGCCGCGGCCTTGCTCTCCGGCACGAAACGGGGGATGCAGACGCGCGCGCGCGAGGGCGCGCGCACGTTTGATTGCTGATGGGTCCTACCGTGCGACCCTGGCTAGGACCTGCAAGAATTAATGCTTTTTATTTTATTTTTATATCGAACTATCAAATGTAATAATACCCCCCCCCACACACACACACGCGCGCGCGCGCGCACGCACGCACGCGTAGGCCAGCAGACACACGCTCATATTGAAGATATACACATTTTCCTCTCGCGCACTCGCGCAACGCGCGCGCGCGCACGTTTGATTGCTGATGGGTCCTACGGTGCAACCCTGGCTAGGACCTGCAAGAATGAATGCTTTTTATTTCATTTTTATATCGAACTATCAAATGTGATAATACCCCCCCACACACACACGCGCACGCACGCACACGCACGCACGCGTAGGCCAGCAGACGCACGCTCATATTGACGATATACACATTTTCCTCTCGCGCACTCGCGCAACGCGCGCGCAAACGCATTTAGAAAACTCCAAAGTCATCCAGTTTGCTCTAATCATTACAATTAGTCGTGAATTATCACCGGACTCTGACAGACGTTCCTTGTAACTCTCTTTTATTTCCACCCCGTGCTAATCAGCGGCTCTCATTACAAACGCTGATTAAACTGCAAATTACCCGGCGGCGGCGGCGCCACGCGCCTACCAGAGCCTCGCTCAATATCAATTAAGTGCAGCAGCCCGTCTGCAGTCTCCCGGCGCTTCCAAGTGCTTGATAGTGCCACTTATTAGTTTGGAAAACTAGGAAAATACCAATAATCAACGGCCATGGGGGGAAAGAGCCGAGTATTTCCCACAATTCAAATGGCTTGCGTACAGGCCCGCTTCAAAACGGCATTCCCATGTTTTCTCTTCCACACCGACACGGAATGTTATTTTTGTCGGTGTTAAAAAGATAAATGAATACACGAATAAATAAATACAGATATGAAATAAATCCTGAAATAAATCAACGAGGTAATACATGTGGAAATAAATGCAAATATAAATATATATAAGTGAGTCAATAAATAAATAAATAAATACGTTAATAAATAAATCAGTTTTTATTTATTTTTAAATCACACCTGTTATTTATTTCGCGGGACTCTTATTTTGTAATTCCACGTTTATTTATTTCCGGAGGCTTTTATTTCCATATTCCATACCACACAGGCTGCAGAATAAAGCTTGTGACGGCATGTTAAACCTGTGCGTGCGCGTGCGCGTGTGTGCGCGCGCGCGTGTGTGTGTGTGAGGGGAAGTACAATATGTAATGCAAGTTAATTTTTTTTTTTACTTTTGGGGATACTTATGCATAATAAGTATATTTGCACTAGTGAAGTGAAATATGACGTCATACATTCGCCATCAGTTCTGGCTGCATCTCACGTCGCTTTGTTTAGCCCCACCGTGGCCGGAATTAATATCTAACCCTCTTTATTTTCCGCGAGGGGTCCATCTCCACGCCCCTTATCGCTTATCAATACCCCCTCTCATTGACCATGTGCCCTTAAATCAACCAGCAGCCGCTAAGTGGAGCTGCTCAGCAAAAACCAAGAGCAGTAACCGGGTACAGGGGCTTTAGCTGTATCGCTTAACAAGCGGTGAGATGTGATCAGCTCACAGGACGGGCTACTACAGCGCCACCACCTGAAAGGCAAACGACACAACATGACTATTGTAAATACCACCACCACCAACACCATCACTACCACCACCACCACCAACAACAACACCACTACTACCACCAACACCACCAACGCCACTAACACCACCACCATCACTACCATCACCAACAACACCACCAACAACAACACCAACACTACCACCACCACCATCACTACCATCACCACCACCACTTACACGACCACCACCAACATCACCACCAACAACACCAACACTACCACCACCACCACCACCGTCACCAACAACAACACTACCACCACTAACACCAACACCATCACTACCATCACTACCATCACCACCACTAACACCACCACCATCACTACCATCACCACCACCATCACCAACAACAACACTACCACCACCAACATCACCAACACCAACACCAACACTACCACCACCACCAACACCACTACTACCACCAACACCACCCACATAATTATTCTAATTCATTATAACTGCAAGGTCTTCAGTATGAGTCAGAATTTAAAAGTTAAATGTATCTTGAGAGGAAACCACGAGTCTTCAGAGACATGAGCCCGTCTCCTACTTACATTTAGCAGCGGTAATATGTGATAGTTTAGTGGAGTCCCAACTCTGCCTTTACACTGCTGCATGCACAAGTCTGGCAATGGCCCTAATCTGCCCCCCCCCCATTACATTTCGACCAACAAAAATCAGTGTGGTGTTTCTGTTTCTGTTTATTTTATTTTTCTACCTGAGGGTTTTCCTAAAGTTGAAAATAGTACAATGACTGATAAAGGGGGAGAGACGGGCTCTGTTGTGATCCCAGTTGTGTCTACAGTATTTCACATATCCAGAGGCTCAGTGAAGGATTTCCACATGTGGGTCTCGGTGTGTATGAACAAGGATGAATTCACAACCCGGTCACAGCCAGTTTCTGATTATGGCCATTTCTGCGAGTAATTATAGTGACCTGTAAGAGTCATGGTCCGGGGCTCATTTAAACGGGTGTATTCTGGGTACTGTGTATGTGAGGAGGGTGCATGCCTCCGCGTGCACACTGCCGCAGTGCAGAGCAGCAAGTGTGCACCGACGCAGCTGCAACATGTTATAAAGGTAATGGCAGGCTAAAGCGGCATCGCAGTGAAATGGCTGCTGACGCATTTTGTGACCTTGAAGAAGACTATGAAACTGAATTATTTTGCAAAGGTAGCACAGATCAATATATGATGCACAGAGGTTCAAATGCTATTCAACGTGCTGGTAATACTCTGTGAAGGGGGAGTAAAATCAGAATGAAACAGCCCTAAACTGTAGCATGAAGACAAAAACTTAACCTAATTTTCCATCTCCAACTGACAATAACCAAAGCCTACTCCACACCACAAATGGCTCTGAGGTAGCCGATAACATGCAGATTGATTTTTATTTTATTTACCATGCTGTCAGTGTGCCCGAGATGAACTAAGGCAAATTTGTGATATTGGGCTATACAAATAGAGTTGACTTGACTTGACTTGACTTAAGGAATGTATTTGTCCTCTCTCAAGTACTGGTGCCCCACAAAAAGGGGACGCTGCTCTGCAACGAGGCGCAGATCTGTGGTTACATTTGTCATTTAGGAATCAGGGATCAGGAGCACTTCATGGCAACACAAAGGCAAAAACACATCCAAGAACTACAACGACACGCATACTAGCTAACACGTATATCTAAACTAACACATACATACAAACTAAAAAGAAGTAGACAAAATAAATCACTGTCCAAGGGAATGAACGCATGCAAAGATGGCTGTCCGCATGGGCTAGCAGTTAGCTTAGCCTAGCAGTTAGCTTAGCCTAGCAGTTAGCTTAGCCTAGCAGTTAGCTTAGCCTACCCTGCTTGTGTGTTTTGTCAGACCGCCCTCGGTGCTTCCTCCTCGGGCACAGCTCCAGGCAGGGCCGTGGTCCCTGGGCCCGCCGGACGCAGCAGACCAGGCTCCCCCAGCCGATCCAACGTCAGCCCTCCCAGCCATCGAACGAATACAAAACTTAAATGCGGACGTGGACAAAGACCATGCATGGACGGGTGAGGTCGCCGCGCCGCCATCCTCCCACGCCGGAAGTGATGGGGATTTGAAAGGGGGGTTTGGGGGTATCATTCTGCAAATTGGCTGAGATCACATCACCACATCCTATACTAACCCAGGCTGGTCCCATCTCTCCTTTAGCGTGGGGGATAGATGCGCGCGCACGCGCGCGCGCGCGTGTGTTCTGTGTTCCTGACTTACCCTATTTTCGGGGACACACAGACTAAACCCCAGTTAATTGAGGACGGCTTGTCCAACTGGGGACAAAAACCATGCCCCCAGTTGGGAAAACACTTGATTTGGGGGTCAGTGGTTAAAGGGTTGAGGTCACACATGTACTTCTGATGGTTCATTTTAGGGTTAAGCGGTAGGGAATGAATTCAAGTCTATGTAATGTCCCCAAAAGTGACCTAACTAAACAGGTCTGTATGTGTGTGTGTGTGTGTGTGTGTGTGTGTGTGTGTGTGTGTGTGTGTGTGTGTGTGTGTGTGTGTGTGTGTGTGTGTGTGTGTGTGTGTGTGTGTGTGTGTGTGTGTGTGTTTGTGTGTGTGTGTGCACATATGATTCTAAAGCACCATAATACTAATAAAGGTGTCAATTTTCTAATATTTTAGGAATTTCCAGCAAGACATCATAGACCATTTCGTCTAGGTTTTAGACTTTGTCTTGGGCTAAATAAATATGAGTATCAGACGAGATAGTTTTATGTCTTTATGCATGCTCAATGAGCCAGGTAAGGAAATCAAACACAGAAGGTTGCATCAGTTCATCTGGACACAACGTTTATTGAGAGAAACGTGTCATCACTCATCTAAGTGACCTCTTCAGCCCCAACTGACTGCAGGTGTCCCCACCCTTATAAACAGTACAGTGGCATCACGACCCAAACCAACGACCAGTTCCATATGCAAATGTGGGCGTGACCATTAACCAGCGTTTCAATGGCCATCCATCAGAACGCGACCTCCAGCGTGCACTGGGGCGGTCTGCAGCTGAGTGTGAAATGGCCGGGATGAGAGTCGGCACCTCCAAGTATGAGGCCATGGTTCTCTACCTGAAAGTGGTGGATTGCTCCCTCCGGGTTGGGGATGAGTTGTTACCTCAAGTGAAGGAGTTCAAGTGTCTCGGGGTCTTGTTCACGAGTGAGGGTAAGATGGAGCATCAGCAGTAATGCGGACCTTGTACCGGACCGTTGTGGTGAAGAGGGAGCTGAGCCGGAAGACAAAGCTCTCAATTTACCAGTCAATCTTCGCTCCAACCCTCACCTATGGTCCTGAGCTTTGGGTAGTGACTAAAAGGGCGAGATGGCGGATACAAGTGACTGAAATGAGTTTCCTCCGTAGGGTGTCTGGGCTCAGCCTTAGAGATAGGGTGAGGAGCTCGGACATCCGGAGGGAGCTCGGAGTAGAGCCGCTGCTCCTTCACTATGAAAGGAGCCAGTTGAGGTGGTTCGGGCATCTGATTGGGATGCCTGCTGGGCGCCTTCCTTTGGAAGTTTTCCAGGCACGTCCAACTAGGGGAGACCCCGGGGTAGACCCAGAACGCGCTGGAGGGACTACATGTCCAATCTGGCCTGGGAACGCCTTGAGAGAGGTGGATGGCATTGCTGGGGAGAGGGACGTCTGGAGTGTCCTACTTAGCTTGCTGCCACCATGACTCGACCCCAGAGAAGCGGCTGATGATGAGATGAGATGAGATGAGATGAGATGAGATGAGATGAGATGAGATGAGATGAGATGAGATGAGATGAGATGAGATGAGATGAGATGAGATGAGATGAGATGAGATGAGACAACAGCCATGTGTACTATTCACAACGGATTTGGGAATGTTTGCAATCACAGCATTGTAAGGTGGTGACAGATGTACTCTTAGCCATCCCCTCGGTTCAGGGATGGCGTTTCGTCTTCACATAGATGGCCTGTTTGACTCCCCATTCAAATCAGCGTTCCTCCCTATCAAGGATGTGCACATCCTCATCCTTGAGTGAGAGTGGCCACAGGCCTGTAGATGGATAAAGACTGCGGAGTCCTGTCCTGATGTTGGTTCAGATTTGTGGGCGACACCTGGGTTAAAAACAAAAAATCTAGGGATGTACCACGTTTCACCTACCACATTAACTCTGTGGACACCACATCAAGTTCACCAGGGAGGATGTGTAAGATGACAGGTTAGTCTTCTTACACTGTGAAATTTCAATTAGTGATGGGGGACATATGATTGTTGATGTTTACCATAAACCAACACATACTGATCAGTACTTAAGGTTTGACTCTCATCATCCACTGGAGCACAAGCTAGGAGTCATGAGGACGCTGCACCACCGAGCTGATAACGTCCCCACCGACACAGCAGTCGGGGAAGGGGAGAAACCCCACGTTAAACAGGTCCTGGTTAAGTGTGGTTATCCTAACTGGACGTTTGTCAAAGCCAGGAAGACGCCCAAACAGAGCACCAGCTGATCGAAGAGAGGAGAAGGACCACAGCTGCCTAAGTGTAAACCAGTGGTGATTCTGTATGTGGAGGGAGTGTCGAAACAGTTAAGATGAGTATTCTCCAACCACCGTGTCTCAGTTGCTTTCAAACCCCAAAACACGCTGTGCCAGAAGTTGGTCCACCCCAAGGGTCGGGTCCCCCGGCACAAACAGAGCAATATAGTGTACACTGTTCAGTGCTGGGAGGACTGCCGTGACTTGTACTTTGGGGAAACCAAACAGACGCTGGCCAAGAGGATGGCACAACACAGGAGAGCTAACCCATCAGGCCAGAACTCCACAGTCTACACCATCTACAGGCCAGGACTCCACAGTCTACACCATCTACAGGCCGGGACTCCACAGTCTACACCATCTACAGGCCGGGACTCCACAGTCTACACCATCTACAGGCCGGGACTCCACAGTCTACACCATCTACAGGCCGGGACTCCACAGTCTACACCATCTACAGGCCGGGACTCCACAGTCTACACCATCTACAGACCAGGACTCCACAGTCTACACCATCTACAGACCAGGACTCCACAGTCTACACCATCTACAGGCCGGGACTCCACAGTCTACACCATCTACAGGCCGGGACTCCACAGTCTACACCATCTACAGGCCGGGACTCCACAGTCTACACCATCTACAGGCCAGGACTCCACAGTCTACACCATCTACAGGCCAGGACTCCACAGTCTACACCATCTACAGGCCGGGACTCCACAGTCTACACCATCTACAGGCCGGGACTCCACAGTCTACACCATCTACAGGCCAGTGGCCACTCTTTCAGGGATGAGGGTGTGCACATCCTTGATAGGGAGGACCTCTGACTTGAATGGGGAGTCAAAGAACTGATTCAGCTTTCTTTCTTTGAGATAGTTTTATGTGTTATAGGACCAGGCTTGCTCTCTGAAGCAGAACGTTTGGCCGTCAGTTATTGTGAAGAGGTGCGTGACTTTAACAGTGGAAAACAATTCCAGTTTGGTTTTTAAGTTTATGACCAGCTTTACAACGAAATCACATCAAAAATAGGCAGAATAATTATTTCCCAAACGTGTTGGGGTTTTTCAGAAGGAAATATTTTAAGCCCAGGTTGATGAAGCCTGATCACGTTAAATTATTCCGTTGGCAATGTTGCACGTTTTCACTCAGACACATTGCGCCATTTGCAGGTCAGCCACCCAATTACCTAAGTAGTGATTCCAGTGCCAGATAAAGGTCAGGACATCAGAGTGGAACACCTCTACTTTGTAATGCCCAGTCAGTCACTTTGGTGCTGTTATTTCGTCTTTAACCATCAGGACTAGGACACGTCAATTATTCAAAGACTCGTGTACAGTACAGCAGTAAGAGTGTGACAGTTTGATGATTATGCACCCCCTCTGCCGATCCGGGGAGGGCTGCAGACTACCACGTGTCTCCTCCGATACATGTGGAGTCACCAGCCGCGTCTTTTCACCTGACAGTGAGGAGTTTCGCCAGGGGGACGTAGCGCGTGGGAGGATCACGCTCTTCCCCCCCAGCCCCCTTCCCCAAACAGGCGCCCCAACCGACCAGAGGAGGCAGTGGTGCAGCAGCGACCAGGACACACACCCACACCCGGCTTCCCACCCGCAGACACGGCCAATTGTGTCTGTATCCGGATGCCCAGTTAACAGATATTTATTGCAGCGGGATTCTTCCAGATTATTACTCCAGTTATTAACGCCAAGTTCATTTTGTATAAAAAACAAAAACAGGGGAATCCACCACGGTGGGATGTTACTGTAACCGGTTATTTTCGTGCCCGTTGCGGGATTCGAATGGGGTGTACTGCATCACAAGGCGACATCACTAACCGCTCGGCTAAAGGGTCAGACCCGTTAGCTAGGGGCAAACGTGTCTTATTAGTAGTTTACATTACCATGAAGCTGAATCAGACAACAGCTGAAAGCCGGATGAAATGTGCAAAGTGAAACACTTAAGAGACAAATTACGGACTCATCGCCGATTTGTTGTCATCGCTTAAAAGATACATTTTGCCAAATGTGTTCCCCTTCTTCCTCTATAAATAGCTAATTAAATTTTAAATCAGCAGTGTTAATTTAACTCGGGGAGCGTACAACTGGGTCCTTTTGGGTCCATTTGCACACACTCAGAGTTAAATTAACACTCAGGAAGTTAAATTATCACTCAGGATTTACTTGACCGATAAACCACGTGTTACCGTTAAAGCTACAAAACCAACCTACAACCGTTATGCATACTACAGAAAAGAGCCATAACAACGTACTGTAGCGAATTCGGGGGACAACGCAACCACAGAAACTGCCGCGGCCGGGAAGCGAACCCGTGTCGCCCGCACCGCGGGAGACATCGCTAACCGCTCGACTAGAGGGTCCCCGCGAGCCAGTTAACGGCCAACGTTTCTTTTTACCCATGCACGTTACAGTACGATCCGTGAACGCGCCAACAAGCTATTTTTAAAGTCACGTGCAGTGAAGTTCAGGGATTTAGTCGAATCTAACACAGCACAAAGAATGTTCAAAGCAAGAAACAACAGAGAAGGAGAATATAAATTGAGAGGGAAATTAAACTTGGAGAAAACGTGCACGTACAACTCTGAGAGAGCACGGGGTAAAACTGTGGAAGAACGTGCGCATGGAACTCAATTAAAGGACAAACATGACGCAGTTCAAGAAGAAGCGCAAATGGCTGATGAACAAGCTATATGGGGATGTTTAAGTTTTATTTAACTCTAAGCATGTATTGCTCTTTTATTTTTTTCCATTTTTGCTTTCTGTGGCACCGAGTATGGATATTTGGGTTGTATGCAGCACTGGCGTCTGTTCTTCTTGGCACATGACCTAAGTATGGGATTTTTTCCTCTTTCTCTCCTGTGTTTTAATGTGTTTTTAATGTGTTTTTTCTCTTACTCACAGTAGGTGAGTTTGTATTGTGCAGCACAACGTGCATTGAATGTGGGACTTGAGTTTGACACGTGTAGTAGCTGCATTAACTGAAGAGTGAGAAGGGGCGGGAAAAACAAGTGCACACTTCCTCCTACTCCTTTTCCAAGATGGAAGAAATAATCTGACGCGTGCGGAGATTTGTTCGCTGCGTTTGAGGTGTGGATCTGGCAAGGGTTCATGTTATATCCTGATTATTTACATGTTCGAAATAAATCATCAGCATCACCATCAGCGTCATCGCGGTATAGTACGCCCTAAAGTTTGCCTAATCAATTGACGAGTCGTAAATTTAATTTCCATAAAAATATGATCGACTCGAGGCTGCCAAAAAAACTGAAACGTGTTCAGGAGAAGAAAAGAAAAGGCTACTGTATGGCTGAGGATCGATCATTTCCCAAAGTAAGGCCGACAGCAGCCTCCGGCCCGCCGCCTGTCGGTAAATTCAAAAGCGATCCGGCTTGCCGTTCAAAAGGAGCGGTTCGTCCGGGGTCCGCCGTTGAAATCACGTGACGTCTCGCGTTGCGGCGTCGTGAGGGAAGCGAGTCAGGAGAGCGACGCCGCTGCCATAGTACCGTCGGAGTTTGTAAGCCTTTAGCGCTCCGTCACTGGCAAACGCTCTCGTTTTGTTTTTGTGGTTTTTTCTGAAAGATAAAATGACTGATCCGGGAATACGACAGATCACGATTAAGACCGGCATCGTGAAACGGTAAATATGTGTTCATTTTAAAACGTGAGCGAAACCTTTCAAGCCGCTTAATAGTCGGCTACTACACGAAGCTGACGGTAACGCGCTAGCTTAGCCGCGCTGACAGACAGGCCGGCTAACGAGTCGACCCGTCCCACCCGCACCGGAAGCTTTATTCGCCATCCATCTGTTGTCACCATAACGGTGGCTCGTTGTGCAATAGTGATAGATTATTTCACCACTGGTGAAAGAGTCGTGTTCAGATGGAGGTTAATGATGGTATTTGCCTAGCAACAAGAAGCGATGCGTCTGCTGGTGCGTGTGTTGGCTCGTGCTGACTTGCTGACACCATGTTTATCACCGACGGGTGGTGGCTGTACCCGTCTGTTGCGTGCTACATGTCAGCAGCCCCGTTGTTAGCCAAAACAACACCTAAAGCAGTGGTTCCCAACCCAGTCCTCAAGGACCCCCTATCCTGCAGATGTTCATTGTAACCCTGCATAGGTAGCCCTGCTTGCACTTACTCGACCAATCATCTCGCAGCACTTAATTATGCAAGGTGTGCAACGTCTGACAAAATTCATTGCAGACTGGTTGAATAACTACAAGCAGGGCTGCCTATGCAGGGTTACAATGAACATCTGCAGGATAGGGGTTCCTTGAGGACTGGGTTGGGAAACGCTGACCTAAAGCCTTGCTCTGCCTGTCATTACCAACAGACAGCAGTTGCACGTTGTGTGATTGGGGTGTTGTGTTACACGGTTACTGTACATTAAATGTGTCCTTACTACCAATTGTTAACTAAATGTGTCTCAAGTAACTGTTGAGAAGATGACATTTTGTTGCCGACCATCAACACCGCCCTGCGTTGTCTCGGGAAGGCACATGGCTTCGTCTCAGGAGGGTTAATCAATTCACCTGGACACAACGTCTACTGAGACAAACGTGTCACCGTTAATCTAAGCGACTTCTTCAGTCTCAGCTGACTGCAGGTAACCCCCACCTTTATAAACAACATAGTGGCATAATGACCGAAAACAACGTTTGGTTTCATATTCAAATTGCCATGACCATTAGCTAGAGTTACAATGGCCTTGTGTACTGTGTAGCAGTACACATCCTGGGTATTCGATATATAAGCAAAGCATTACAAGGATTTCACTGGGTGGTTTACACACAGGATAAATGACACAAAATAACAATGGTGAAAGTAGCGTGTAAAAAATATGAAATACTAGGTCGACTATACATTAAGCAGACTATTACTGCTAGAATCTGAATGATTGCACTGGTAGGAAGTATTGGATGAGATACAGAAACACGAATACATAAATATCTATGGAATATTGTGGTAGGTTCTAAGTATTTTTGAACATCATAAGGAAATTAAGCTTGACGTGTAGGAGGTAAATGGTGTGAATTAATCCCAAAATCCAAATTAAGTATTGATTCTTTGTATGGGAAAACCCTCTGCAGATTAGATTCTTGTTCTAATTACAAACCCCAATTCCAGTGAAGTTGGGACATTGTGTAAAACGTAAATAAAAACAGAACACAATGATTTGCAAATCCTTTTCGACCTATATTCAATTGAATACACTACAAAGACAAGATATTTAATGTTCAAACTGATAAACTTTATTGTTTTTTTTGCAAATATTCACTTATTTTGAATTTGACGCCTGCAAGACGTTCCAAAGAAGCTGGGACAGGGGCATGTTCACCACTGTGTTACATCACCTTTCCTTTTAACAACACTCAATAAGCATTTGGGAACTGAGGACACTACTTGTTGAAGCTTTGTAGGTGGACTTCTTTCCCCTTCTTGCTTGATGTACGACTTCAGTTGCTCAGCAGTCTGGGGTCTCCGTTGTCGTATTTTGCGATTCATAATGCGCCACACATGTTCAATGGGAGACAGGTCTGGACTGCAGGCAGGCCCGTCCAGTACCTGCACTCTTTTACTATGAAGCCCCGCTGTTGGAACACGTGCAGAATGTGGCTTGGCATCGTCTTGCTGAAATAAGCAGGGACGTCCCTGAAAAAGACGTCGCTTGGATGGCAGCATATGTTGCTCCAAAACCTGTATGTACCTTTCAGCATGAATGGTGCCTTCACAGATGTCCAAGTTACCCATGATGCCATGGGCACTAACAAACCCCCATACCATCACAGATGCTGGCTTTTGGACTTTGTGCTGATAACAATCTGGATGGTCCTTTTCCTCTTTAGCCCAGAGGACACGACGTCCATGATTTGCAAAAACAATGTGAAATGTGGACTCGTCAGACCGCAGCACAATTTTCCACTTTGCATCAGTCCATCTCAGATGAGCTTGTGCCCAGAGAAGCCGGCGGCGTTTCTGGGTGGTGTTGATATATGGCTTTGGCTTCGCATGGGAGAGTTTTAACTTGCACTTGTAGATGTAGCGACCAACTGTGTTAACTGACGATGGTTTTCCCAAGTCCTCCTGAGCCCACGTGGTAATATCCTTTACAGAATGATGTCGGTTTTTAATGCAGTGCCGCCTGAGGGGTCGAAGGTCACGGGCATTCAATGTTGGTTTTTGGCCTTGCCGCTTACGTGCAGAGATTTCTCCGGATTCTCTGAACCTTTTGATGATATTATGGACCGGAGATGATGAAATCCCTGAATTCCTTGCAATTGTACGTTGAGAAACGTTGTTCTTAAACTGTTGGACTATTTGCTCACGCAGTTGTTCACAAAGTGGTGAACCTCGCCCCATCCTTGCCTGTGAACGACTGAGCCTTTCGGGGATGCTCCTTTTATACCCAATCAGGACACTCACCTGTTCCCAGTTAACCTGTTCACCTGTGGAATGTTCCAAACAGGTGTTTTTTGAGCATTCCTCAACTTTCCCAGTCTTTTGTTGCCCCTGTCCCAGCTTCTTCGGAACGTGCTGCAGGCATCAAATTCAAAATGAGTGAATATTTGCAAAAAACAATAAAGTTTATCAGTTTGAACATTAAATATCTTGTCTTTGTAGTGTATTCAATTGAATATAGGTCGAGAAGGATTTGCAAATCATTGTATTCTGTTTTTATTCACGTTTTACACAACGTCCCAGCTTCATTGGAATTGGGGTTTGTAGAAGATAACTGCATAGCAGGTGCAAAGCCCAGTAAACTAGAACTGGCTATATGAATGGTGGTGTAATTGTTGGATAGGGATGGGATGGTTGCGAGTTTACCATACGTATACCATGGTTAAAATATGTGACGGTGCGTAAACTTTCAAATGTTTATTATTATAATGACCGTATTTAATAAACTGTTTTTAAAAGTTATGTTTTTTATAGTGAGAAGGTGACTGCCCACCTCCAAATATCAACCAAAGTCAGCCACAACTCTCCCTACAAAGTACATGCAGTGTGGCTGAAGTGGCTCCAGGGTGTCTCCCCACCTGCCGCCCAGTGACTGCTGGGATAGGCTCCAGCATCACCGCGATCCTGAGAGCAGGATAAACGGTTTGGATAATGGATGGATGGACCCTTTGTGTAAAACATGCAGAAAGAGGGCTGCAGCAAAGGGGGTGGCGGGGGTTACACCAAAATCTATGACCCTACTCTTAAAACATGCTACTGCAGCAAGGATACAGCAGTTAGAGCGATTGAATGTAGGCATAAAGACAGAAATGGTCAAGTTTAGGTGTGAGGTTGGAAATGGTTAATGTTAGATGTGGGTTTGGTGTGGTTGGGATTAGGTTTAGGATCTGGGGGGCAGATGAAATGACACGTAATAAAGTCAAGGTCACTTAATCTAATGAGTTGCAGATTTTGATATAACAGGCAACATGTCAAATTTAAGCCAATTTAACCACCCCCTGCTGCTTCATAGCAATAGCAAGGGCAGCATAGCGGTCTATTCCATTGCCTACCAACATGGGGATCGCCGGTTCGAATCTCCGTGTTA
Organism: Lampris incognitus; assembly: GCF_029633865.1. Lineage (NCBI taxonomy): Eukaryota > Metazoa > Chordata > Actinopteri > Lampriformes > Lampridae > Lampris > Lampris incognitus. The sequence goes on from NC_079222.1 coordinate 36,097,189, forward strand.
CCTCCGGCTTGGTCGGGTGTCCCTGCAGAGACAACTGGCTGTGTTTGTGGGTGGGACGCCAGATGTGAGTATGTGTCTCTGGTCGGTCGGGGCGCCTGTTCGGGGGGGTAGGGGGAACTGGGTGGGGAATAGCGTGATCCTCCCACGTGCTACGTCCCCCTGGTGAGACTCCTCAGTCAGGTGAAAAGAAGCGGCTGGCGACTCCACATGTATGGGAGGAGGCATGTGGTAGTCTGCAGCCCTCCCCGGCTCGGCAGAGGGGGTGGAGCAGCAACCGGGACGGCTCGGAAGAGTGGGGTAATTGGCTGGGTGCAACTGGGGGAAAAAAGGGGGGGAACCCCCCCCCCAAAAAAAACAAACCACCAACTCGACAAGCGTTGTTGTCTTGCTGTATTGTGTGTTTGCATTCTGACAAATCCCTCGAAAAGTGTTGCAGCTGGAGGACCAGTGTTGATGTCACTGTCTTCTCCAGACTCCTCTGTCTTCATGTACATGTTCTATGCAAAACGTGGCGTTTCAATATTAGTACTCCTTTGTAAGCAACTTAGCATGTGTAAACAATATCCCGGTAATACCATGAACCATGATCATTTTGGTCGCTATAACCGTGATATGAAATTTTCTTAAGGTCCCGTTCGAGATTCTTTATTTGTTACGTCTCATTATAAAAGTACAAGAGAGTAAACTTCTTGTGTTTCGGCTCCTCAACACTGCAGCAACAATAGCAATAAAATAACAACAAAACAGAACAAATAAGCAGTAATAATAATAGATAGTGTGTGATGTATGTAGGGTGTGTGTGTGTGTGTGTAGGCCCAGCCTTAATAAATGTTCATATGTGTGTAGTTGTTTGCATATTTGTGTGTTTTTTTGTATGCCAAGCTGTGTGTTTGTGTGTGTGTGTGTAAACTGATGATCCGCTGAAGACCACAGGTCAGCACCAGTCAGTCCAGCACCAGGCTTAGTGTCTTTAATGTTCTTTGTTCAAAAGCCTGGTTGGTTGGTGGGAAAAGCTGTTCCGGAGCCTACTGGTCCGGGCTTTGAGGCTGCGGTACCGCTTGCCTGACGGTAGCAGCTGGAACAGTCTGTGGTTGGGGGGGCTGGGGTCTTTGATAATCCCACGGGCTTTGCTGACACGACGTCCATTGTATATGTCCTGGATGGAGGGAACCTCACATCTACTGGTGTCCCGGGCCGTCCACACAACCCTCTGCAGTGCTTTGTGGTTGTGGGCAGTACAGTTCCCATGCCAGGCGGTGGTGCATCCAGTCAGGATGCTCTCGGTTGGGCCTCTAGAAGGCCTGTAGAATCCCGGGCCCCAGGCCGAACTCCTTCAGTCTGTACAGCAGTCCCGTTGGTGGTGATGGGGTCCAGCCTCATGTGGACACCGAGGAACTTGAAGCTCTTGACCCTCTCTTGATGGTGATGAGGTCCAGCCCCCCCCCCCCTCTTCCTGTAGTCCACGATCAGCTCCTTGGTTTTGTCGACATTGAGAGACAGGGTATTCTCCTGGCACCACTTTGTTAGATTGTTGACCTCTCTCCTGTGCGCCGTCTTGTCACCATCGGTGATCAGGCCCAGCACCGTCGCGTCATCAGCGAACTTTATCACCAAGTTGGAGCTATGTGTGGCCACGCGTCATGGGTATCCAGGGAGTGGAGGAGCAGCTTAGCAGGCCTAGTGTTGGATACAAGAGTGTGGTAATGTTCATTTTGTGGGTTTATGTGTGGATGTGTTTCAGAGGAAGAGAAGGAGCGTTGTCTTTTCAGGAATAATAGCTTTTTCCAAATGGTTTTGGTCCTTGTAGTCAGGAATTGCTTTCCAGAGCAGGGTTTGGAAAATGGGGTTTCCGGGAAATGACAGGTTGGTGATGATCTTGCCTGCACGCTTCTTCAACCAGCAGTCGTAGAGCTCCTGATGATCCTCTCTTCTTCATTGTAATCTCTAGTAGTTGCACAAGGTTGCTGCCCCAAATAAGACAATTATGTGAGGCTGCACTGAGTGATTGTTGTGTGTCATTGGAGTATCAGTTTCTTTGGCTGTCACAGGAAGTAGCTGTCACAGGAAGTATATGTACTGACTAGAGGAAAAGGTGACTGAAAGCTCGGCCTACCTGCATCTATGGTGGCAGTGTACTCAAAATAAAATCAGAACTTCCATCCATCCACCCTTTATCTGAACCGCTTATGCTGCTCTCAGGGTGGCGGGGACGCTGGAGCCTATCCCAGCAGTCATTGGACGGCAGGCGGGGAGACACCCTGGACAGGGCCAACATACACACCCACACATTAACACCTAGGGCCCATTTAGTACGGCTGATTCACCTGACCTGGATCCGGAGGAAGCCCACGCAGACACGGGCAGAACACGCAAACTCCACACAGAGGACGACCCGGGACGACCCCCAAGGTTGGACAACCCCGGGGTTCAAACCCAGGACCTTCTTGCGGTGAGGCGACCGCGCTAACCACTGCGCCACTGTGCCGCCCACAAATGGTCACTTTTCAAACAGATGTTATGAGCAGGAAACGAACAAAAAGACACAGTATGTTGTGTTGACACAGCGCGATATGGCAAACGTCGGCGCGAACAGTCCTCCGGTTCACGAGCAGTTCGTAGACCTCCCTCTCTCTGCAACTGGTCCAAATATCACACGGTTGGTTGTTCGTGTCGTGGTGGACTGACGCGGGCAGCACAGAGGTGCCCGGTAGTGGTCTGCACCCTCCAGCAGCGTGGGGTGGCACAACAAAGAACCAAGTCCATGTTGAGCACCCTGACAGCAGTGTGCAGGGACGTGAGCGCCAGTGTTTCTTCTGCTTAACGCTCTTTCAATAGTTTCGAGTGTACTGCCCACCGTAGAGCGCAATGCCACAGACTAACTGGCTGAAGAGCCGCAGATCTGTGTGTGGCTCCTGTGGATTTGAGTGGTTTGTGGTTTCATTTCATCAGGAATCTAATGGACGGGTATCAGACGTCAGAGTCACATTCTTTTGTTGCGTTACATGCGCTGGGAGTTTGGCTTGGCGTTGTTGGTACAGTTGCGAGTGCAAAAAAAAAAAATACTGTCTTCAATAGAATAAAATACAATTGGGCGTCTGGGTAGCATAGTCGTCTATTCCGTTGCCTACCAACATGGGGATCACCGGTTTGAAACCCCGTGTTACCTCCGGCTTGGTCAGGCGCCCCTACAGACACAGTTGGCCGTGTGCGGGTGGGAAGCCGGGTTTGGGTATGTGTCCTGGTCACTGCACTAGCGCCCCCTCTGGTTGGTCGGGGCAGCTGTTCGGGGGAGAGAGGGGGAGCTGGGGGGGGGGGGGAATAGCGTGATCCTCCCACACACTACGTCCCCCTGGTGAAACTCCTCACTGTCAGGTGAAAAGAAGCAGCCTGGCGACTCCACATGTGTGGGAGGAGGCATGCGGTAGTCTGCAGCCCTCCCCGGATCAGCAGAGGGGGGTGGAGCAGCGACCGGGACGGCTCAGAAGAGTGGGGTAATTGGTCGGATACAATTGGGGAGAAAAAGGGAAGGGGGGGGGGATGATCTGCTTTTTGACCTTAAGTGTAAACCAAAGTCTTGTTCTCAGTTCACAGATGAATTAATGAGCAGATGGTGGACGTGGCTTTTTGAAGAATGTGCTAAAAGTCACGATGTAGTGCTACGTTAATAATCAGACCTACCGGCCACTATTCCACGTTTGAGTACGTCATGAAGCCATCTTCCAAGTAAGTTACCGTAAAGTCATACCGTCAGGCCGAACTACTACAGTGATGAACAAGCAGAGGAAATACTGTTAGCATGGTAACGGCATGTCCTACTTTACTTCCACAAACGTTTTTCAGGTATTAGTACTGCTGCAGTATCAGTAGGGCTGAATCACGCTGCGGTACTGCAGTGCATCATGTACTGAATGCCATGCTTCAGATCCGCCTCGGCTCTCGGTTGTAGTTTCTTTACCAAAATTAACTTGACACGTTGATGAGTTGACAATTAAGGAACTCCAATTTTGCTGTTATTTAATTAAGTGGAGCAGGCTTTTTTTTTTTCAATTTGGATTTCATTTTGCCTTTTTATAAAATTGCACATTTAAGGTCAGCAGATGCAGCGAGGTACTCTTGTACAACAAACGCAGAAATGGCTGACAGCTAAATCGGGAGCTCCTGTTATGGTGTTTACAATAACACAAATATGGAAAAAACACAAGGACAGGCAGAGGAAATGATCTGGCGTGCTAGTAGGAAGTGACATTACAGGAACAGATGGGAAGTATTGGAAGAGTGTTATTTCAGCTGTTTCACAGCCCCTCTCCCCCTTTTTTTCCTCACCAATTGTACTTGGCCAATTACCCCACTCTTCCGAGCCGTCCCGGTCGCTGCCCCCCCCCCCCCCCGCCAATCCGGGGAGGGCTGCAGACTACCACATGTCTCCTCCCATACATGTGGAGTCGCCAGCTGCTTCTTTTCACCTGACAGTGAGGAGTTTCACCAGGGGGACGTAGCGCGTGGGAGGATCACGCTATTCCCCCCAGTTCCCCCTCCCCCCCGAACAGGTGCACCAACCGACCAGAGGAGGCGTTAGTGCAGCAACCAGGACACATACCCACATCCGGCTTCCCCCCCCGCAGACACGGCCAATCGTGCCTGTAGGGATGCCCGACCAAGCCGGAGGTAACAGGGGGATTCAAACCGGTGAGCCCCGTGTTGGTAGGCAATGGAATAGACCTCCACGCCACCCGGACGCCCTAGTTTCACAGGCTTAAGATTGATTTTAAAAAAGAGTCCATGCGTACCCAGATATGAGATAAATATCATGGGTGTCCAGGGGGCGTGGTGGTCTATTCCGTTGCCTACTAACACAGGGATCGCTGGTTCGAATCTCCGTGTTACCTCTGGCTTGGTGGGGCGTCCCTACAGACACAATTGGCCGTGTCTGCGGGTGGGAAGCCGGATGTGGGTATGTGTCCTGGTCGCTGCACTAGCGCCTCCTCTGGGCGCCTGTTCAGGGCAAAGGGGGAACTGGGAGGAATAGCATGATCCTCCCACGGGCTGCGTCCCCCTGGTGAAACTCCTCACTGTCAGGTGAAAAGAAGTGGCTGGGGAGAAAAATGGGGAAATTAAAAAAAAAAACAACAACAAACACCCAGAACATTATTTGACCCATGTAGGTGACTTTACCTCATGGTACTGGTATGTGAGCAATCAGTTTAAGGGTTTAGTCTTGCATGTAAACCTGCATGTGGTTCACGGCGGTACCGTCACGGAGGCCATGTTGTTCTACATGTTAGTGTGAAGTAGGAGCTGAAGTTTTACTACCACTGATTCAACTGATCGTACGTGATAGTAAAGCATTTACTGTCTAATTTACCATACTAATTTGTTTTGTTAAATTTGTGGGAATGACTGCTCAATAGTCAACCAACTTTTAATTTATTGAGTCTATGCGCCTAAAGCAGCTTTTAATTTATGTTCTTGAAGAGTTTGGGGAAGAAAAGTTTTTAAACTCTCCCTTTGGTAAAACAATATCAGTGCTTTCAGCCTTTTCACACCGATATATATATATATTTTTTAATATTGTCTGTCTATTTATTTGAGCTATTGGTTTACACATTACCCAGTATCAGTCCTAGTGGACTTTCAGTCGTGGTGCAAAATTAGTCTCACAAAGTCTGCTAAAATCTTGCAGGCTTACTTTTAGCTGTATGAGATGTAGTCTTGGTGGCGTCCACTGAGGATTTATTGAACCCGGTAGCTGGAAGCCAGATCAGTTGTTGAGCTCTGCAGAGTGCTTCAGACGATGATGGTGACCCCGAGCAGTGCCATATTTTGAAAACGGCGACAGTGATTGGGTCAAGAGAGGTCCGTCGATGCTGCCATGGAAGTAGTTGTATAAAAACTGGAGTTTATGTCCTTGAAGGATAACCAAAGTAACACGTTTAATGTCTTTCTCGGATGTAGTCACAAGCTACAGACACGGGTCTGCTCACAGTTGTGGTGTTTTACTGCTCACTAGCAGAGCATTGCATGTGGAAATGTGGCACTCTGGTTCTACAACACAGGGTTTGCGACTGACTGATTAAACGCTGGTTTTATTTTTTTGGGGGGGGGTCCCCTTTTTCTCCCCAATTGTACTTGGCCAATTACCCCACTCCTCCAAGCCGTCCCGGTCGCTGCTCCACCCCCTTTGCCGATCCGGGGAGGGCTGCAGACTACCACATGCCTCCTCCGATACATGTGGAGTCGCCAGCCGCTTCTTTTCACCTGACAGTGAGGAGTTTCACCAGGGGGATGTAGCGCGTGGGAAGATCACGGTACCCCCCCCCCCCCCAGTTCCCTCCCCCCCCCCGAACAGATGCTCTGAGCGACTAGAGGTGGCGCTAGTGCAGTGACCAGGACCCATACCCACATCTGACTTCCCACCCACAGACATGGCCAATTGTGTCTGTAGGGACGCTAACCAAGCCGGAGGCAACGCGAGGATTCGAACAGGTGATCCCCGTGTTGGTAGACAATGGGCTAGATGTCAAGCTACCAGGACGCCCCCTATAAAGTGATTTTGGTCTATGCCTATTGATGATGCCCCTAACATAAGCAAATGCCTATTAGGCCTTGCCAGACCATGATGAGCAGTGCAACATTTGTGCATTGCATTTCCAAGGCGAGTGTGAAGTGACTTAAGCTTAAAAAACAAATCTTCTTTGTTCGAGCCCTTTTTAAGTTCATTGATCAAACAGATAAGCCTATTAGTAAGGTTGCCAACCATTTCAAGAAATGTGTGCAGCTGCCGAAGTCATCGCTGTGTAATAGAAAATATGGGATGTATGAAGAAATGTGGTGAGATAATGAACTTAATAGAGCATCTTGTGATGGTCTAAATATATCTCTGTCCTCTATAAAGCAGGCCCCTACAGCCCCACCATCGATGGCCTTTGTGTAATGTGCTATCGATTGTGTTTTGATTAAGGTCAGATTACTAACAGGGCTCCCTCATGAGAGGAGGTAATGATGGAGGCTGGACGTCCTGCAGAAATGTATCGCGGATAAAAGCATCCAGTGTTGGGAAAACAGGCCCGAGCATTGCATCAGGTGACAGTAGTTCACAAATTAGTACAAACCCGTTTAAACCGAGGTGGCCTTCCTTTTTATCCTTTATAGTCTTCATGCTGCTTTGTATCTGGCCTGACGTTTCAGGTTAAGAGGGTCTGTACCGTGGCCCACATGGTCAACAGTTTATCCCTATGTATAGACTGTCTCATCATGATCTTATGTCCCTCCCATTCTTTCTCTCCTCCTGCGTCTCCCTCTATCTGTCTCTCTTTGTGCATCCTACTCACCCCCCTCCTTGCTTTTATATAGGGGGTTTAAGAGGAAACCTGCCCGTCCTCTTAGCCGAGCCTCTTTCCAGTGGCTTTGCACATTCCAGTCAGTGCCTTTCTGGCCTAGCGAGGCGGATGCCCTTAATAAAATGACAACAGTAATTTGCCTTTGTCATTCCGGTCCTGGCACGGGCTACATCATGGCTCAAAAATACAGTGGTAGAGAAGGCGGCCGGCGAACGTGTGTGTCGGCTGGCTCTAATTCCCTTTTTTCTATTTTCCAGAGAGCTGCCTTTTCCATTAAGCTTGAGGTGGCAGGTCTATTTAAAACCAGCCGCGGCCCCACCCCTTATTCACACAGCACTACCAGTCTGAGAGAAATAAGAAATTAACATCAGGGCTGGATGGGGAGGAATGGACATTTTGGTATTAGACTGTCCTTCAGTTTTATTCAAATTATTCCAATCTTCGTTCCTCCGTGTCTTTTTACTTTTGCCGCTTGTCTTTGACTCTAAACAAGTGACATCACTCATCTGGTATCAAGCATGACAGAGGAAGGCGGGAGCTGCTATTGCATATGGTGCCAATTTAAAAGCGCCTTGATGGAAATCTATTAAAATGAGCGGTAATTGATGTAAAATATGACAGAGTGGCATTGGCTTCCTCGGCTAAGCGAGGAGCCGTGCAGCTCAGAGGGAAGGGTCTCCAGTAATGTGACTGATTAATGAAGGATCACTCGCTCACGTACGTGCTGCTGATTTTATGAAAAATGAATTTTGCATCGTCATTCCAACAAGAAACCTCAGCCGGAAAAAAACTATTAGTCCGGAATTATTATCAGTGGCGATATTTTCAAACTCCATTATGCCAATCTAGTTTGAAATCTATTTAAAAGATTTAGTTCCATTTGGCCCATAATTGGTAAATAATCAAAATTTATCAATACACTCAAGCCTATTTTCACTAACAATAAAGGAAAAGTGGCCCATTTACCACCTGACTTGGTCCAAATTAGGTACTAAATTGATGATCAATTAATCTCTAAGAAGTGCGTGTGTTGGGGAGAGGGATGAATGGAGATGAGGTTAGATAAGCGCTGTTATCTGACAGAAACTGGAAGCATGTTATAGTTAACAAGCTGACCAGAACATTTCATAAATCCTTGTCACTTCTCCAGATACACTTAATGGATTTTAAGGAACCGTCCTAGGGTATGTGATCACATGTCAATTTTGTATGACAGCAATTAATGTGAGAATGAAGCAATAATTGAGTTAAGGTATTTAAAATCATACTGGTCGATTAAAAATAACAATCACATTTACAGTTGTATTAATGCTAATGAGAAATCGTTGAATGAAAATTTAGAATTTTAGGTAACACACCATTATGCTTGTTTGATTTAGAGGATTATTGTTAATTATGTGTGAAGTCGGTGGATTGATCATTGAGGCCCAATCCGTATGGGTATTTGTCAGTCCTACAGCACCAGGAGATGGTGAAGGGAGTCCTTTCTCAGAAGATAAGTTTGTATGATCTCTCAAGATCCAAAATTATAATTTCTGAATCTCAATTCCCATGTCAAATTAATCTAAATTCTCTTAACTTTCAAAGGCAAAAGCATTCACAACCAAACTATACCTTGGTTTAAGATAATATTTATCAAACGATGGTTAAAATGAAGAACTAATGTAAATCCTTTTTCTTTGTTTACATAAACCAAAAAAATAAATTCCTGCTGTAATGACTGTACTGTGAGCCGCCGAAACTGTGAGAGAGAGAACAAAGAAAACTCCACAGCAAGAGGGTGACATTTATAAAAAATAAACATGCAGTGTAAACTGCCTTTACTTTATCCTAGGCTTGTGGCAACATTTGACCCAGTCAAACTAACATACACATTCTCCATGTAAGAAAACTGAGGTTTGTCTTAACGACGTTTTCCCGTACAGGCCACGTGCCAACTCATAAGCAAAGTCCACGGCATTTTACATTGTAAACGTTAGCATAGCGGCTAGAGAACTTTTTGCACCTCTCTCTTTGACGGATGATGCCTATATCAACAGCAAGCGTTTCTTCTTTACTCGCCGCTGAACAATTTGAATCTGCACCCTCCATCAGGACAGCAAGGTAATTTTAAACAGTTGTGTACGATTTCAGCCTTGGGTAAAGCAGATGGTTTCGTCGAAGCGAGAGCACAAAAGGGACAACAGCTTACAGTTACAGACCCTGGCTCAGCCAGCAGGGAATGCTGGGAGTGTACACCTATTGTCTAAGTTACGCAACTACGTGTCACCTAATTAGCTCATCCCAGTGTCAATCAGAAATAGTAAATAAAAATCAGTATTAAACCCTTTCTATGTTGGTAAAATATTACCGCTTCAAGTGTTTGTTTTTATTGCCTTTCTAGCATGGTATAGCATTGCTTTTTCTAGCATTTTCTAGCATCTCCCCCTTAACCCATGCATGTCCCATTGCATCGTAGTGGTTGAGTGGTTACTGTCTGGCATAACTGAACAGGGTGGTACAGAGAGCTCTCCTTCTCAACTAAAGCATCAGTAATAGCTGTGGTTAACCCCTGAAACAGAGACTGTATGTCAGCCATCAGTGGGGGTCCCAAGTTGTACATACTGAAACTGATTAGGCTGTTGTCTACTCCTAACTGAACGTCTGACAGAACTAGGCTGCTCTTGACTACTAGTCTGGGTCTGGTCTGCTGATTCCTCATCAGGTGGCTCATCTATGCGGGGCTCAATGGGTAAGTCAGTTTCAACACTGTCAGACATGTCTGGGGTAACAGAAGGTTGCTCAGCATTTAAGTCATGGCAGTTGCTTCTAGACACATTTCTTTCAGTCGGATATTCTGCTGGTAGGGTTCTGTGAGAAGGTAAGTGTTCAGTGTCATGGTGATGGCTGTCAAGACATTGTAAAAGTCAATGGATCTGGATCAACACCATGTAAGGCATTAGATTGGTCAACCTCTGGAATGGAATCATCTTGAACAGTTGTAGAAATCTCAATAGGGAGACAGGATCTTGGAGGTCGCTGTATATCTTTCACAGTAGGCATGGCTGAATCAGGCTGCACTGGAATTCCATGGACTGTTGAAAACCTGGAGATCTCAGTATTGGGAGGTTTACTGTACCAGTATGCTGAAATGATTTCATCCTCCTCCCCTTCTGAGAATTGATCTGTACCTGCATCTTTGTGTCTGCTGAACAGGCTCATCACTCTTTCTGTAGAGGGGTAACCACAAGGAAGTAGTCAGTCCCTATATAGGGTTCTGAGTGGACTGTCCTTTTTTTCTGGTTTGATTGTATAAACTGGGAGGATTCTGGCTCTTTTCACCACTACATGGACAATTGAAACCCACTTGTCTAAAATCTTGTGTTTTCCTCGAATGCGAACATTCCTGACCAGTACTCGGGTCACCAGCTTGCAAATCCAAAGGAGTAACACATCGGTCAAACCTGGTTTTATTCTTTTCTGCTATCTTGGCAGCATTAACAGTGGCTATCTTGTAGCTGTCTTCCAGGTGAGACTTGAGATTTTGCATGTATTGGGATTGTGATGGGTGATGCTCCCCCTTCAGAGGCAATTGTTTGTCTGGGGGGGGGGGTCTGAGAGTGACTGGGGGCAGTGGCATTCCGTAAGTCGTGTCATTAAGTAACGGAGAAATTGTCTCCCCTACACAGGATCAATGTTCTCAATGGCCTCACTGATCTGTGACATCATTTCTTTCAGTACTTCTTCATAGTCTTTACCACTAAGCTGGCTAGGTCCTTTAACTCAGATAGATATGACCTGGTAAACCCCCCCTCAACCTTAGCAGTGTAAATACTGGCTAGTGTTCTAACACAGTATACAACCCTTGGATCATCTTCTGCCGTGTACTTGTATGGCAAAAGAGGCTCGAAAGTTTCTAAGGCTATGCCACTTGAATACTCAACAATCAGGCTTTGGTAAAACTCTTAAGGTGGCGCCACTAACTGGTACTAGGTTTCGAACAGCACCATACTTTTTCAAGAAGTCAAGCACCCCTTCATCGTTCTCTGATTTGGTTATCCTACTCGCAATCCCCGCACTGGGAATTTTAACACCAGACTGCTGTATGAAATCAATCTTATACAATCTCTCAATACTGATACTCAGTTCACCTTGGACTCCTGGCTGGCTCACCAATTATGTAACCCTGATTATATTTAGTAACAATCAATGAGGATTTTCAGTAGAAGGAAATAATTGTGGACCAGTATCAGAAAACTAGGACGCCCTGAGCCCAAGGTCTGAATACCAATAAGGAGACACAACAACAATAAGTTTCCGTGAACGTGTATTGAACACATAACTATAGTTCAAAATGCTATGCAAAAAATTGACTAAAACAATAAATAAAATGTGCACACAAAAAAAAAAAATCCAAAAGACACAATCTGTGTGTTTATTTATCAGTCGTACTCCACCAGGAAGTGGTGACGGGAGTCCTTTCTCAGAAGACAATAGTCTGTATGATCTCTCTCCTTTAGGTTGCCTCACCATCCAGTTAACTGGAGTCCCTATTCTTCAATGGGTGTTCCTAGCACTGGACTTCTCTTGAAATCCAGTGTTTACCTAAACCTGATCTTTTTCGTCATGTCCAGAGTACGGCTGTTGCAGTTCCTTCACATTTTTCAGCATGCAGTCAGAAAAACACAATCGATGCAGGTGTGAAATAAAACCTCAACAACACACTGCAGTTCTTTTGCGTGTCTAGCGACAATCGGACTCGCTGTGGTTGTCTGCTTGTTAGTTTGACCCTATGAAGTCCCATGATGGGAAGTCCGAGTGTTTAATAATCATCGTGTTGCACCCTTTAGTTTTAGGTCATGTGCATCGTAGATTGTTTATACCAATTAATCAGCGATATTAAAGACTTTTGATTGGACAAACCTCATAGTCATGATTTGATAAAGGGGGTGGGCAGGAACCAGAAAACTGGCTGGTAACATATATCAACCTTCATTAAAACTGGCCGTGGTGGAACTGCAGAACAGCTTCTATCATTTCTTTAGAAATGTTGTGCATGCTCATATGCATTACGTTATGATAGTTGGCTTGTCAAAATTCACACCTCAGCATGACGTGAGCTTGGTTTCCACTTCCAACACAAACACTCGGCGCACCCCTAGATCAGTGAGGAGGGCCGGTGTGTTTGGAGGCTGTAATTGAGATGTGCGTCTGGACCTCCTGCGGGAGATGAGCTGACTCTGTCCCCTCAGTCTCTGAAATGCTGAGGAGAATCAAGATGGATGGCCTAGTCTGTAAAAGGTGACCATTACAGGCACCTTTTCGAGGGTCTGTCAGTGTTGTGTCCGACAGGATGTGCATTTACGGTGCTTATGTAACACAAAAATACCATGTCATTAACTTGAACTGTGAACTGTCTTCTTTCTCTGACGCTGTCGTCCGCAGGCTGAGGAAAGAAGAGGCCATGTACATAACAGAGGTGAAGGAGCAGGAGGAGAAGATTGAGCGGCTGAAAGCACAGGCAGAAGACGTATATGTTATCAAGAAGCAGGTAGGTTGATAAGCATGCTTCTGGATGGTCAAGATCAGGTGGTAAATTGGCCAAATATTTGGTATTCACGTGCAAACCAGTGTTACGTCAGCTTCCGCGAGCGTCTTGCTTCTGCAGCGTGACTTGTTTCCACGTAAAACAGGAAGTTAGGTCGGGACAAAGAGACGGTCGGGGTGTGAGTTCATCCTTCAGGGTTTGATGTTGTTGGTTGAATGTTGCTCACCCACTCCGACCTTGTGACACAGTCGCAAAAATCTGACCATTTTAGAGGAAGTTAAGGGGATCCAATTTTGATGTTAAATAAGAAAAATGTTATAAAAATAAAATTAGAATTTTTTTTTCTTTCAGGCACACGTTGAACTCTTGCCTAATATGATAAGGAGCCTTCTTTTCTTTTCTTTTTAACCTAACATGGAAAAAAATGCAATTTTTATTTTTGTTCGTTTCCTTTAATCTCCAAAATTTTGTTCCCAATTTTATTTTATTTTATTTTTTTTTGCTTTGTTCTCTGTTTTTGTATGTTTTCAGTGGTGTCGTATTTGGGAAATTTGGGATGTTGTGTTTTTGTCTTTTGTGTCGCACCGCTGTGGGCTGGGGGGGAAACGGAATTTTGTCTCTTTTGTGTACGCAAGTACATGAAAGAAACGACAGTAAGTTGTTCCAGGTGGCTGAATAAACGACAGGACTCTGTCCTCTCAGTCTGAAGAGGACGCTACCAAGTTCACATCAGATGGCGAAGGTCAGTCCACGATGGCATAAAGCTTCTGAGAGGAGAATCATTTGTGATTTTGCAATTTGCTTGGTGCATATGTAATCATATCATGTAACTTTGGTGGAATTTGGTAATTACTGATACGCGCTGGTCATTTGAAAGCCCCTCACAGATACTGGTCCAGGTCCTGCTCTTTGATTCACTGTCCTACTCGTACACCAGAGCGAATGAGGTCTTAGAGAGTTTCACGGTATGAAAGACGTTTGGTGACTTCTGCCCTGACCGTGTCATTTCCAGCACCACATGGGTATCAGCTGGACGTAGCTCGTGAGAGTTTTACACTTTCTTAGTTTTTACTCCTCTACATTTATAAGCGGGGGGTTGTGCCGGTGCAGATGGCAGAACGGGCCTCGTTTGACGGCGTTTATGGAACGTGGTTAGAATTCCGACCGTCTTTTGTTTTGTTTGTTCATTTGGAGAGCGGCGGCTCAGTCTGAGTGGTGGGCTTGGCCGGTGTTAAACGGGGGGGATCGGGAGGCCAGATGGATTATGGTCGGAGATGAGAGGTCTGAGGCAGGATGGATTAGAGGTTTTTGGTTTTAATGGAATCAATACGCTGTAAGTGTCATCTTTATCCGCCGCTGATGGGATCATTCCACTGCACCGGGAGGGCGCCGTGACTTCTCTCTCCTCCAGCGCTCCTTTGCTTAGCGCGGCTCACCTTGTCACATCTGGATAAAAACCAAGTCTGCTCGTTGTCTGTCTTCCGTCCACGCGTCCATAGGTCCGCCAGGCTGCGTCTCCGCTCGGCTTCTTCCCGGCCGGCCTGCCGGTTTGTGTGGAGGGCCGTGAAATGCATATGTGTGCAGCTGTGTCCGTGTTTTGACTTGCCGGCTTGACAGCAGGGTGAGGGAGCATCTGTCATGACTGAGTGTGTCTGACAGCGTTAGCTGACTCCTCTTCGCTCCTCAGGGTGCCAGGTGGGGGGATTCCACATTAACCGTGGCTGTGAAAGTTACCCAGGCTATAACATTGTTTCGCTGAAGGCGTAGTAATACCTCTTAACGCCTGACCGCAGTGCCTCCTGCTCAGGGTGTCTCCAGTTCATCCAGTGGTGCAATTAAAACATGGCTGTCTCTTGCGCCCCGACTTCCTGTTGATGAAAAACCCAGCAACATTTTTCATACTGTAGCGTTTTTAGAGGTTGTTAGTCGTAGTGTATAGCTCCCATGAGATGTCCTGCACATATCAGGGACTAGGACACACCAGCATCCTGGGCGTAAACATGCATGTGTCTTGTCATTTGTCAGTAATGGTGATTTTGTGAGGGTAGGGGCCAGTAGTGGCACGGTGGCGCAGTGGTTAGTATAGTCGCCTCACAGCAAGAAGGTCCTGGGTTCGAGCCCCGGGGTACTCCAACCTTGGGGGTTGTCCCGGGTTGTCCTCTGTGGGGAGTTTGCATGTTCTCCCCATGTCTGCGTGGATTTCCTCCAGGTGCTCCGGTTTCCTCCCACAGTCCAAACACATGTAGGTCAGGTGACTCGGCCGTACTAAATTGTCCCTATGTGTGTGGGGGGGTGGGGGTGGGGAGCTGTGATGGTCTGACGGCCTATCCAGGGTGTCTGCCCGCCTGCCATCCAATGACTGCATGGATAGGCTCCAGCATCCCCGCGACCCTGAGAGCAGGATAAGTGGTTTGGATAATGGATGGATGGAAGGTGCCAGTAGAAGTACTGGTAGTGAAGGTTCTAGGACTTATGTGGTCCTTGTGTTGTTGCAGATTGAGGTGTTGCAGGAGTCCAAAATGATGATCCCAGACACTCGCCGCCGTTTGGCCACGGCACATGGGGACCTGGAGCAGACCCTGGTAAGATCAGCACACACCTCAGCGTTGTTTCTAAACTCATGATACTGTACATGCTGCTGGAGACGCTGTTGGGATTTTAAGAATCGTCTCACTTCATCATGGTCATTTGTTGGCCACAAACCATCTGATTTCTGGTAGGACTGTCTTGAATGATCTGGCGGTAACAACCTGAGATCCATCACAACGTCCAGTGTTTGAGTTTAGCCTGATTCTTTTATCATTTTATAGACACTTACAAATCAAGTGCAGTAATATATGTTCTATAGATGTTGATTCATGATATATTTCATGAACATTTCTTAACTTTACTGTTCTTCCTGCTGGAGGTATAACACTGCTTAAACTACATGGAGACTGATTTTAAACTGACTCAGGTCACAGGTCATGTTGAAAATAACCATCATAACTTTGTCAGCAATTAACGAGTCAAATGTATTTAAATTATCCAGATAATTGGTAATTCATACTCTTGAGCCCACGCACAGTGTAACAGGACACGCTCAACAAAGTTTATTTATTTGGTTTGAAGCGTGTGTTTCTGTGCTTGGTGCTAATCCCAGCAGGTGCTAACGGATTTAAGAGTTGGGGGGGGGTGGGGGGGGGGTAAAAAAGTGCACGTGACACTGTCGTGTCTCAGGGTCGCCTCCGTTAATGCGGGGCAACAGTGCCTCACAGGAGAGCTGGACAGGGATTGATAAGGCTAGCCTGGAATTACTCACACGTCCACTTGCCCGCCCTGAACCGCCCGAGCGTCCATCTTTCTTCCTTCCTTCACGCACTCACACGAGCACGTGGGCCTGAGCGGATGTGCACCACGCTGATCACAGTTCATTAGCGGCGCTGTCACCGCCGCAGGGACCCCGGCACACTTTATTAGCGAGGGACACGGCCCCCGCGCTGTCGCCTTAGCGAGGCTGTCCGCCGCCACGCCGAACCCTTAATGTCCAACTGGGGTCTTCACTAAAATAATGCTGCCATTTATATCTAAAGGTCATGTGATCTGCATTAGCATCGTAGCTCATTAGCGCGGCACGCTGCCAGAAAAAAAGCTGCATCCGTACAGCAGACGTCGAAGTGAAGGACAGTGGTGTGGGTAATTCCTCGGCCAGGGTGCACATGTTGTTAGGACTCGTTAAAGAGAAGGAAAACTCAAGTTGTGTGTGCTTCGTGTGTGTGTCTGTCTCCTCAGGAGTCGTACGAGAGTTTGGCCGAGACAGAGCAGTACAAAGAAGCCAGGCACATATTGGAGTCGCTGAAGCTTGACGCGGGATGTTCTCCCTGAGAGGCGCCGCTCACACGTCCGTTCCTTTTCCGCACGCCCTGTTCGGCAGCCCAGAAGCAAACGCAGGCGTTCGAACCCTGTTGCGTGATGTCGTTATTGTTGCTGCACAAATGATAAAAGTGCCACTCCCATGTTAACATGCCTCCTCCCGTGTGTGTGTACAATCTCACGAGCATCCAAATAAACACGGTCTTTATTTCCTACAGGCTCTGAGGGTTTTTCTGCAGGAAGTTCACACGCCGTTCACGTGTCACATGACCAGCAACGCCGTATTAACCCCCCCTCCCCCCCAGGTATTTAAGACTGTAGTTATCCGTCTTTATAACCAGTAATAGGATGTTAATTGTTTTGGAGCAATTTCTCACATTTCTGACAGTAATGGAGCCATTTTACTGCTGAAAACCACATTTTTCCAAGACGAGCTTTCTCGTTGGCTGATGAAAACACGCACGCGGACGTCTGAGTGCGCCGCGCGCAGGCCAGTTGTCTTTGCGCGGCGTTAGGCACGTTGTCCCAGTCCTCCCGTGCTTCTCGGGTCTTTTTTTGGCGGATCTGGTTTTCACATGTGCTTCTGGAAGGTTCCTGCTCACCGGCTACGCACGTGTGTGTGTGTGTGTGTGTTCACCTGCCCTGCTCGTGCGGTGGCACGGGGCTCAGGGCACCTCGGCCTGTTTTACCTGAGGCCTGCGGCGGACACGGGGCCGTTTGGGGGGGGGGCGGGGACACCGTTTTGTCACCCGGATGATGGATGTCTCTCGCGGCCGTTCCTGACACTGTTGTCGTTGGGGTCCCCCGTTACTTAAAAGCCCCGATCAAGCGGGCCCAACTGAGGGCCACATTCATGAATAGTGTGATATTAAATAAACTCGCTGGCCGGACAAATTAGGGGGTTACATTTTGGCTTGATCCCTATTTTACAGGTTTCAATAATTATCGCGATCACCCTGAAGTCTCATTACCCCCTTAATGAGCCGCTGCTACTCCGTGACATCTAACCGCTCCATCTCGTTAAGGAAATCGCTCTTCAATGCTGATTATTTTATTTGGGAGCATAATTATATTTCTTTGGGATAAATCACGGACTAATTGAGTCCGTTGCAGAGGGCAGCAGCGCTAATTGAGGCATGGGGATGCGCGCGCGCGCGCGCGGGCACTACTACTGCCCAGGTTTGTGTCCGACGTGACGCAGCGACGCACCGTGATGGATGGATGTGATGGATGGATGTGATTGGATGGGTGGATGTGTTGGGATGGATGGGTGGATGTGATGGAGCCACAGGGCCTCGGTGAGCGCTCTCCTTCCGCAGATTCACGAGACACAACTTCTCCTCCTGTAAATCCCTCCACCGTCACCTCATCGCCTGCACAAAACAAGAATGTGATTGGTTAAACCGGCGCTCGTGCAGATGGAAGATCGATTTTTCTCCTCTGAATTCTCTTAATTGAGTGAATGCGGAACCCCCCCTCCCTCCCCTCCCCCCGGCAGCGAAGAGAAAGGGGTGGGGGGGGGGCAACAAAACGATCCCGTATTTTATCTGCGCATCATGAGCCGATGGCTGGCGGTAGCGGAGTGAGTGATCACGGCGACAAACCGGTTAAAAGCGACGAAAAGTCTCCGCCGCTGAAAATAATCCCTACCCCCCCCCCCAAAGCGGGCTCGCCGGGGTTTGTAGTGCAGCTCCGCGCGGCGCGCAGGGTTACGTTTGTTTTCTTACGGTTTTATTAGAAGTCACTCATCTCCAGAGCGCGTGGAAATGTCTTCCTTTCCACCCAGATGCGCCGCATTAACCGGCGCGCGCGCGCGGTGGGGGCGGGGGGGGGGTGTTTTGCCCATATCGCGGGTAAGATTGATGTGCGCGCGTTCCGGGAAAATACCCCTGCTCCTTGTTTATCCCAATTACAAGGAAAACCGGGAGGCTTCATCGAGTCGCACCCTCCGTCTGCCCGGAGGAGTCTGAGCAGAGCCAGCGCGAGCCACGCTGGAAACCACCATAATCATGACACCTTCTCGGAATTTCACCCCCCCCCCCAAAAAAATATATATATATAAATATATAAATATTAACGGGACCTAAAAACGCAGAACTGAGAGCAGGAAAAACGATAATGATTATTTTTATGATTATGACAACATGTAACTGATCACATATTTGTATGACCTAATGGATTGTTTGTTTGATTTGGGGGGGGGGGGGGCAGGAAGCTATGATCCAATCTGCAGCCTTTCTCCGTTCGTCCACGTTTTCCAAATAACCCTTCAGATCTCGCAGCTGACGAGTCACGTCAGTGTTGTGTGTGTAGTCCAGTATCCCAAATTACAGACTTGCCTGAGGGGGGCTTCATAGCTACCCCGGATCCGGGTCGCATGGGATCAGGATCAAGACCCTAAAACCAACCCCTCTCACGGGGAGGACAACGCGGCGCCGCGTGTCTGCCGGAGGCGGACGTGATTGGATCCCGTCACCTGGCGGCGGGCTGAACTGCGCCAGGCCGCGGGGAGCCGGGTGTCGGTCTTCCAGTGCGGGGATGTAAAACCACCGAGGGAGGAAACAAAGACCTCTGCGAGATTCAGCCTCAAGCAGTATTGTTGTCTTTTTCTGCCTCACTGTAAAAAAATTATTTGACCGATCCGATCAAATAAATAAGGACTTCCGGTCGCCGACATGGCGCCAAAACAAGCAGCCGTTACGCGCGTGACACCCCTGGCGTCTTACGCGTGACCTATAAGCGCCACAGCACGAGCCGTCCGCGTCCGTTCGCGCAGCTACGAAAGCGCCGGGTTGTCGGGAGAGCCGGAAAACCAAGCGCTCCATCAGCATCCGGTTCCGGTGTGCGCGAGCAGGGACCGAACAAACATGCGATGACCGTAAATAATCGCCGTGCTTCCGAGCGCGCCAAGCCACACCGGGGCCGCACGGAAGACGTCACGCGTTAAAATGCCTCGACCCCCGTCCGCGTCATGAGAAGGCCGTTAACGCCCGCCTAAATCACTTCTATTTATTTTATTTTACTTTACTTTTTTTTTTTGATAATAATTTGAACCAACCCGCGGATATCTTGACGCCGAGACAGCTGTAAGGTAGTCCCAATTCTTTGGCAAAACAGGAAGAGGAGGACACGGCTGTTTCCAAGTCCACATGTTGGTCCCCTTTCCTGGCGCTGACGCACCGGAGCCGGCCGGCCTGCGGCGCCGCGGGGCCGCAGCGGGTCTCCGTGCGTCCCGGTCGTGATGCGGAGCGCCGTCCGTCCCGGTCGTGATGCGATGCGCCGTGCGTCCCGGTCGTGATGCGGATCTCCGTGCGTCCCGGTTGTGATGCGGATCTCTGTGCGTCCCGGTCGTGATGCGGTGGTCCGCCGCCGCCCGGGCCGGCGTTGTGCGCCAGACTGCCGGATGAAGGATGAGCAGAGGCGTGGGAAGCCGGGAGAAATGGACGAAAGGACCCCCCAAAAGAGCCTCCGGGTTCACGCTCGGGCGCGTCCTTTGTGCCAGTCCAGTCCAAGTCACGATTCACCTCATGACAAATACAGCAGCTCGCGCCCATGGCCCGGCATTTGTTTTGTTTCGTTTTTCTATAAAAAAAAGAAAGAAAATAAAAATGGAGTCTTCCTTTGTCAGGGCACAGAAATGAGTGGTTGCCTGGCTGCGGTCTCACCGATTCCAGAAATAACTTTAATCTGGATACGGTATGAATAAAACAACAACAACAATCAACAGTGCGACATAAAGTCGCTCATTCCAACTGAAGGATTTTATTTTTATTTTTATTTTTATCCCCCCCCCCCCCCCGCGCGTGCAGAGAGAGAGATGTGCCCTCCGCTCGGGCGCGGGGTGTCCTCGCTCCTCCTGGCTGCCCATCACAGCCAAATTACTGGTACAGCTCATAAACCAAACTCTCGAGCCACTTCCCCCGCGGGAGGGTAATTACCCCGGTCACGTGTCCTCTTAAACAAGTCGCTGTCTGCTCGGCGGCCTCTTAACCACCAGTAATGGCCGCTAATACGGGCCGGGCTCTGCTCAGATACCTGCAGCCACAGCCAGCGGATGGGCCGCCATGACTGGACCCAAGAAAGTCTGGAAGTCGGTGTGGCGGAGAGAAGGCTGCTGTCTGGCCGACGAGTAAATGGCGGACAGCGCCGCAGGTTCAAACGCCGTGACATGTTGTGGGGCACAAAAGGGGGGAGGGGGGGGAGCAATGTAGGTAAAATACAGCGATGCGGCCTCCGGCTCACACCCAGCAAGCAGCTCGTCCTCCTGCGGGCGCCGCGGCCGCGAGTTCACCCCGCTGCGGGGGGCTTCACGTGCTGATACTGAGCCGCTTCCTATTGCCCCCCTCCCCCCCCGCTTCCTCGTGCAAACAACGCTTTTAATTGTTCAGACGCGGGAGGCAAAGTTGCCCCACTCCTACGAGGAGGCAAGACCGGCGCTGCACAGTTAAACAACAATATTGTGGCGCTCCACAGTTTGTGGAAAGGCTGCGAAGCTTTTCCGCAGATATTAAATCAGCTTATTTTATTGGATGTAATTTGGAGGGGAGGAGGAGGGGGGGGGTTAAAAAATCAAACCCAATTACAGGAATGAGGAGGAATGAAGTAGATTGGGGAATTTAACTGGCTGGCTCGTCGGGGGTCTCGGGTTAGCTGACATGTCTCGCGCTCCAACTCTGATTGGTCCTCGTTTGATGAAGCTCATGGGTTCATTCCGCTGTTAAGCGCCTCCCCGTTTCTCTAAAGTACATTATAATGCAACGAACCCCCTTTTTTAACCACAAACCGAATTTGCTTTCATTTAGGCTATATATATTTCTTAAGTAGGTTAAAGTCGTAGAGAGGGGTTTTTTTTCCTTTTCTTTTTTTTTCTCTTTTTTTTGGGGGGGGGGGGAGAGTAGCGTTTCGCCCTGGAGCGGTGCGCGATGCTGTCGCACGCCGACCTCCTGGATGCTCGCCTCGGTGAGTTATCGTCACCAAACTCCGGTCTTCAACTCTACTGTAAGCTGGAGGCGTCTCTCATCTCAACCCGAGCGCAGAAGTGTGCTCCTGGTGTTGTGCTCCTCGTGTTGTGCTCCTCGTGTTGTGCTCCTCGTGTTGTGCTCCTCGTGTTGTCTTGGCGTGACTGAGTGAGCTAATTCATGCAAAGCTGCAGCCTAACTGTTATCATATTACTGCGTAATGTGGTGGAAGTATTTGCTGAGATATACCGGTGTGACTGAGCTGAATTAGCCTGAGTGAGTGTGTGTGTGTGGGGTGTGTGTGTGTGTGTGTGTGTGTGCAGATTTAACACGCATGCTGTATTTTGCTTGCAGTAAGTCGCCTTTCTGTCTTGATCACCTGCACCCTAATTTAAGATCTGGACTGGTTTCACCGTGTTCCGCTGCTTGAGATAAACCGGAAATGTGATATATTTTTTTTCCTCTTCTCCGACAAAAGCAGACATGTGACCAGACGGTTTAAACCACTGACCATTATTTTATTTTTATTTTATTTTATTTATTTATGCATTTTGTAGCGTGCAGGCTGCACTTGTGTTTGAATGGGCTTTGCCTAAATTTTCAACTTGTCACTGAGCGTCTCGCTCCCGTCTGGCCACGCAGGGATGAAAGATGCCGCGGCGGAGCTCCTGGGTCACAGGGAGGCTCTGAAGTGCAGACTCGGGGGAGGAGGGGGCGACCCGGGCCACTCCGCCGGAGAGCTCGCCCCGGGCCCGGACGGGGTGGAGGGAGCGACCATGCTGCCGGGCGACGAAATCAGCAACGGCGGGTCCAACCCGTCCGGCGGGCAGGTCGGCACCAAAGAGCAGGACAAGCAGCAGCAGAACAACCCGGGCCAGACCGGAGGGCCGCAGAGCCAGAAGCAGAAGCGGCACCGGACCCGCTTTACGCCGGCCCAGCTGAACGAGCTGGAGCGGAGCTTCGCTAAAACGCACTACCCGGACATCTTCATGAGAGAGGAGCTCGCTCTGCGGATTGGCTTGACGGAATCGCGCGTGCAGGTAAGGCGGAACGTTGTCTTGGTTACAGCGCGGCCAAATAGAATAGATACGGAACAAACAAATCATGACGCTGCAATGCGCGCTTTAAACAAAATAATAATAACAACAACAACAATAATGATGATAATAATAATAACAATAATAATAACGATAACAATAATAATAATAATGATGATAATAACAATAATAATAACGATAACAATAATAATAATGATGATGATAATATTAATGATAATAACAATAGTAATAACGATAACTTTAATAATAATGATGTAATAATAACGATAACAATAATAATTATGATAATAATGATGATAATAATAATAACGATAACAATAATAATAATGATGATGTAATAATAACGATAACAATAATAATGATGATAATACTAATAACGATAACAATAATAATAACGATAACGATAATAATGATGATGTAATAATAACGATAACAATAATAATTATGATAATAATAACGATGATAATAATAATAACGATAACAATAATAATAATGATAATAATAATAACGATAACAATAATAATAATAATGATAACGTAAGGCCATATTTTGGTCGCTACGTGCTCGACAGCTGTTAATTGTCATGTTTTGTTTTGAAACGAACCTCAAATAGAAGCGCAGCTCAACTACAGAGCTGGCGCCAAAACAGACGCGCGGAGGCGGGAAGACGCGGAGTGTTTATTAGAAATAATTTCTGAGTCAGGTAGAACTCATTTGCCGGTTTTACTTTTCAATTATTAATTCATCGAACACCATGAACATTACAAGCCAGCGGATTTTATGTAACACGGTAAAACTGTAGGCTATAATTATGCTAAATTGGTTATTATCAACAACAGAATTTTTATTTTTAATTGATCTAATATTTTGATGGAAATTTAATTCATCAAATGCATGCACAAATTAAATACAATCGATTTATCTATAATTAGGTTCATTGTAATTTATCTTCAGCATAAAATAATTAACTTCAAAAGAAAATACAAATTGATGATGCGACATAACAACAATAATTATAATCATAATCATAATCATAATAAAAACAAAAAATAATATCATAATTATTTCCTGCCTACCCACCTGCCCCAAAAATCCTTCTTTGTTGGTCTGTAATTCAAAATTGCGCATGGAACAATTAAAACAAATGTAATTTAATTGGCCTTTTATACGTCACAGCAGAACGCAGCATAGACTGGTTTATGGAGCAGGACCTCCTGCCGTGCTGCATTCTGGTTCGATACCAAAGCGGCACAGCTGACTGTACAATAGCACGGGGACGTGCGGCCGACGCGCGTCACATATCGGCACGCGCTCACACAGACTGCTACATAATATCAGCAGGCGGCGAGCTCACCGACTTGATCAAAGGCAACGAGGATAATTAGTATGATTATTCTGAGACGGTGTAACCTTGGACGCCCCGGGTGTTCCAGAAGCGCTCTATAACTCACCACCCTGAGCCTGCAGGGTGACAAATCTGAGCTGTATTTACCCTCCCCGCTATGTTTCAATACGACCACCTCCTGGCCAGCGGCTGCAGACTCCGGTCAGGCTGGCCAGCGGCTGCAGACTCCGGTCAGGTTGACATTATGTACCTGCGGTACGGCGCCCGGCCTTAATGCTCACACGCGTCCCGCCAAAAGCAGGTTGGACCATTTCACGCACACTGGTTTTAAACTCGGCAGTAATATTTGTTATATTCGCGGCCTGTTTTCACTGGTCTCTGGTTTCTGCTACCACAGCTAGCACGTATTACCAACCGGTATTTAAACTTACTGCGTCAAGGACTTATTTATTGGCCTTTTTGGCCAACTGGCGAGGGGGAAAATGCGCTCGAGTCACCCAAACGTGAAATAGTATCCCCGATAATGATTACCAGCCCGTCGAATTATTCAATTTGTAGTTATATTATTTACATAAAATAAGAATTAGCGAAATGGCGCTCATCAGCAATTATGATGGGCTCCTGCGGCTGACAGGAGCGGATCCAAGACCTGGTCTGTCAGTGATCTACGGCTTAATGGCGGACGTGGCGAGAGTGCGCCGTCCGTCTTTTAAGCAGGATGAGGAATTGCGTTTTCTTTCGTTTGAAGGCAGTAATGCATTTCCGCCGGGTTTCCCGCCTGACAGAGAAACACGGCGGGATGGGCCCACTCTCATTACACCGCTCCCCTTCCTCAGCCGCAGCTTTGCATTCACCACCGATGCCCGCTTACTCCGAAAGCTACCCGATACATACATACATACATACATACATACATACGTATGTATGTATGTATGTATGTATGTATGTATGTATGTATGTATGTATGTATGTATGTATGTATGTATGTATGTATGTGAATGTATGTGTATATATGTATATATGTATGTGTATATACACACATATATATATTTATATGTGTGTATACATACATACATACATACATACATACATGTATATATATATATATATATTTATTTATTTCGGGTAATATAGGAGTATGAAATAGTGCGCATTTGTAAAAAGGCCTGTAGCCTACACAGCACAGTGTGCGCCATATGTGGTTTATGTTATGCTGATGCGACTCTTTACAGTACTAGTGGCAGCGTTCTGTCATTGGCGTGGCTTTGCGTGGCTGTTCTCCGGTGCATCAGAGTCAGGGACTTGTTCCTTGTGCAGTGCCAGGGTGTAAGCACAGGATGTTGTGTTGCTGTAAAGCCCTCGGAGGTACCTGTGTGATGTGTGATATGGGGCCATAACAAATAAAACCGGCTTGACCTGACTTGGCTGCACCAGGCTGCTGGGCAGGTCGACACACTCGCTGAACCAAGCAGCGCACGTGTGCAGTCTTTATGACGATACAGCGAAGTAAAGTAATTACACCGTGATGGTGATTAGCCGTCAGGTCGGTCCACAGGTGTTAGAGGGCTGTTCAGGGCTGTTCGGGGCTGTCCGGGGCTGTTCGGGGGCTAAGGTGACGCGTCTGCGTGGTGGACCAGGCGTTTCTGCTCTGCTAACAACGACCCATCTCCGGTTGCAGGTTTGGTTTCAGAACCGGCGCGCCAAGTGGAAGAAGCGCAAGAAGACCACCAACGTCTTCCGGGCTCCGGGGACCCTCCTCCCGACTCACCACGGCCTCCCGCAGTTCCCGTCCGCCGCGGCCGCGGCCGCCGCCATGGGCGACAGCCTCTGCTCCTTCCACGCCAACGACACGCGCTGGGCCACCGCGGGGATGCCGGGGGTGTCCCAGCTCCAGCTGCCGCCCGCGCTGGGCCGGCAGCAGGCCATGGCGCAGTCGCTGTCCCAGTGCAGCCTCGGAGCTGGGCCGCCTCCGAACTCCATGGGTCTATCCAACATGTCGTCGAACGGGTCCGGGCTGCAGTCGCACCTGTACCAGCCCACCTTCCCCGGGATGGTGCCCGCCTCCCTGTCCGGTCCGACCAACGTCAGCGGCTCCCCGCAGCTCTGCAGCTCCCCGGACAGCGACATGTGGAGGGGGACCAGCATCGCCTCGCTGCGCCGCAAAGCGCTGGAGCACACAGTGTCCATGAGCTTTACTTAGGGGCGCCGCGCCGAGGCCACCTTCTGATTTTCGATTCCCGCCATCTTCCACTCCAGTCCCGTCCCTCAAGCCCGGCGCAAGCGGTGACCCGGGACACAACCCCCCCCCCCCAGGATACTCCTCGCGTCTCTGCACGCTGAAGTAAGACGTCGCCTACTTTTCTCTTTTCTTTCCGAACGGCCAATCCCGAACCCGGAGGAAGACTGCTCCCGTTTCCTGGACCTGCACAGGCTCCGCATCAGCAAGAGGCTGGGGCCGCCCCAGCCCTGACCCACTGAACCGCATGCAGCTATGACGACATTTATTTACCTATTTAACTAACTTATTTGTTCGTTTAGTGTATTTATTTATTTATTTATTTATTTGTTAAGCTATTTATTTATTTGTTTGTTTGTTTGTTTGTTTGCTTGTTTGTTTGGCACACATGCTGACCTTGCCTTTCTGGCAGCAGGGCCCTGATGACGTGTTCGGTTGACTGGCAAATTATACGGAAAAGCCAAACCAGACCCCCGTGTCCCGGGTCAAAGGCTGCACGCGGTGGACGGCAGCGGTGCTGACGGGGCCGAGGCACGCGCAGTGGTCGTGCGGGATCAAGGCACGTGGAAGGGTTTTCTTTTCCTTTCTTTTCCTTTTCCTTCTTTTCCTTCCGGTGAAAATATAACAAAAGAGTCATCGGGAAAGACGCGAAAACGTGCGCGCGCTCTCACGCGACCCCCATCGCGACATCGGAACGAATTGAGTGCACGTGCGGGCCAAGGCCGGAGTGTTACGAACTCCGACGGGGAAACCGACCCACATATAATCTGTCTATGGGATGTTTTGTGTAGCGGAACCATTCTTGTTCACATCGAGTCAGTTTGTGATGACCTTTGTTCTAAATTAGCGTCTGTGGTAATTAAAAAAAATACACATTTCTTAAATGTTTGAACAAATTATTTCGATTCATGGACATGTTTATATCAATTAAATGTAAATGATGAAATAAAACCATTTTCAATTACGTCACACCACGAATCAACCCTTTTTTCCCCTCCCTCGGGGCAACTGCTTCTCGTGGAGGACGTCGCGCGGTGTCATGGCGGCCACCGCCACGTGCAAGGTGAAAGGCCAGGAAGCTGTAGCTATAGCAATATCTAGGAGAGGGAAAACACGGCGCTGGGCTTCACCCAGCAACGTCTGGTGCACCGCGTTAACGTCAAAACCAAATGCCGACTAGAAATAGAAGCAGAAAGCTCAGGAGAGCGCCACCTCGCGGCGCCTCCTCTCAAATTCAGGCAAAACACGCCAAGCTCTGCCTCCAGTGCGTCAAGTCCCCCATCCGTTTACACCTGGCCGCTTGTCTGTGGAAAAAAACTATCATGGATACCCCCGAGGAGGGGAGACGAGAACTTGGTGGTGCACGTCTGATCCACTTAGCGCCCCCTTACGTCGCTCCCTGGCAGGACGATCTCAGACGTGCTGAATGCGGTAGTGTGCGTAATGTTGACTGATTGGATATCCCTGCGCAGTCTGTGATGTGATACGTCTGAGGAGGACTGTGCAGGCCCGAGGACTATTTTCTCAGCGGAATGATGGGTGGAGGAACCATAAAAGCGTCCTGCTTTGTCCCCTCTGGTGGCTTCAGCAGTAGAATTGGACGCAGCGGTGAAGGCGAAACCACGGGCGACCTGGTGGGCTGAAATCTGACTGACGTTACGAGGAGAAGGCAGCCTGGCGACTGTCTCGCTTTCCCAAAGGGGGATTTGCTCATCTGCGTTTCAATATCCTAACGACCACGGATGTGTAGACTCGCTAGCCCGTTGGCTAACGGGTCGCGCTCTTTAGTGGACTGGTTAGCGCAGTTTCCCGCACGCGGGTTCGCGTCCCGGCTGCGGCGGTTCCCGGCTGCTCCCCGAATCCTCTCCAGCATGACGCGTCCTGACTCTCCGCTGGACAGCAGGATATCCACGGACGCACACAGTTTACGCACGGCCAAGTACACGGCGCAGTTTGCAGCAATTAATGTGGCGCAATGTCTGCACGGAAGCAAACCAATCAGCCCCGAAATAATTAGGACATTAATAATCCATACTGGGCTGAGGGTCTTACCGTCTCCAGCCCATTACTCATGTGGTGATGGGAGCAGGATGCCCCTTTCAGCGAGCTGGGAGAAACCTAAAAAGGGGGCTGAACGGGGCCAGCCAGCCAGCCCCTGGTAAAGGCCCACGTCTCGTTTTGCATTTCAGGCGAGGGCTGTCACGCTCAACCCCACTGAGAAAGACCCCCAGCGACAAAACCTGTAGCCCACGTGCGCGTGCGGAAGATGTCAACGACAAAAACCAAAACAAAACAGGTTTTACGTGCGCGATATGCACACATGTGGACGTCACGGGCTCCGATGTAAAGAATCTGAAGTGGTTTATAAAGCACGGTGTGAAAACGTGAATTTGTAAAGGGAGGCGCGGAGGCTCCGCTGTTCCTTCAAATCCGCAACAACGGGAACACACCGTCGCCCTGTTCAGCTGTTCAGCGACGGTGTCATCTGCCATGGCATGCTGCCCACCTCATCTGCCTGTGTTTCGCTGCGAGTTCCGGTTTGTTTTGCAGACCCCAGCTGGAGCGGAGCTCGGGCAGTCAGCGGGTTCGGAAGTTCGCCGGTCCAGTTTACAGCAGGAGGAACTTGCAGCTGCTTCTGTGCGTTGTGTTTGCGTTTGTGCAGTTTTTGCATCGGTCCCTATACACCTGGGCCTCTTCCAGGTTATCTGGGCAACATGGCGTCGTTCTGTTGCCCGGCAATGACGCCAACGCCGTCTTATCAGACCACTTCCTGCTTCCGGTTCCTATGTGCCCTGTTGCTGCCGCCTCACCACACGTGCGCATGAAGAAACAGAAGAAAACAAACCCCTGGCGGGAGATTAATAAAGTTTTCTGAAGGTCTGTCTCCTCCTGAACCACTTACTTTTTATCTTATTTTACTTTATATTTTTATTTTTTTAAATTCTCCCCAATTGTATCCGGCCAATTACCCCACTCTCCCGAGCCGTCCCGGTCGCTGCTCCGTGCCTCCTCCCATACATGTGGAGTCGCCAGCCGCTTCTTTTCACCTGACCGTGAGGAGTTTCGCCAGGGGGACGTAGCGCGTGGGAGGCTCACGCGCTACGTCCCCCCCCCGTTCCCTCTCCCCCCCCGAACAGGCGCCCCGACCGACCAGAGGAGGCGCTAGTGCAGCGACCAGGACACATACCCACATCCGGCTCCCCACCCGCAGACACGGTCAGCCGGAGGCAACACGGGGATTCGAACCGGCGATCCCCGCAACGGAATAGACCACAACGCTACCCGGACAGACGCCCCAGAACCACTTCTTTTAAAGTGTGCCCTGCTTATCCAAACGCTTCAGCCTCCACAAGACCAGTCAACCAACAAAGCGACAGCTCTGCAGGAGTCACTCGGCGGTTAACGCCGAGCCGCACAGAATCCCTGCACCACACAAATGTGCTACACAAAATGCGGCCTCGTTTGCAGTCCTTATTTGGCGCATGCAGACGTAGCGGACATTGTAAGACTCCATTGACCAGGCTGGCAAAAGTTATGACCTTCAAAGATGTTCGTAAAATCTTAAATTTTAGCATTTGGGCGACAACAGTGTTTACGCTGCTCCAGCTGAAACTCGGATTTCTGCAGCACACAGGACAAGTTCGCCTTCCGGGCTTTCAGCCACATTTACTGAATTTGCCTAAATTTAACCCAATGTTAACGTAACCTTAACCGAACCCTTCTAGTGGACCGGAAGCTTTCTGGCAGAAAGCCCTGAAGGCAAACTTCTTCCGGCTGCACGACAGCGCGGAGAGGAAGTTAGTGTTTGTCGTCATGGTGCAGGGAGCCACTTTGCGCAGTGGCGCTACTAGTGGCCAAACCTCTGCAGCGCAGCTTTAAACTGTCTGTGAATGTTCTCATTCATCCAGGTCATGGTTATCCAAAGGAACTGAATCGAGTGCAACTGGACTTGGTGTATATCCGTGAAGACGTTTCGCCTCTCATCCAAGAGGCTTCCTCAGTTCGTGCCTTTCTCACTAGACAAAGCTAGTCTGACTGGCTGGTGATGATGAGACTCAGATATTTATCCTCTTTGGAGTCGTTATCAGAGCTATTGATGTCCATGGCTCTTTGTGTTCCGATGTTTAGCAACGACAGTCGTTGGAGGTGTTAGTTTCGACTTCGTTAGTGCCACTGAATGGAGCACTAACAGTCGTTGCTAAACATCGGAACACAAAGAGCCATGGACATCAATAGCTCTGATAACGACCCCAAAGAGGATACATATCTGAGTCTCATCACCAGCCAGTCAGACTAGCATGGTCTAGTCAGAAAGCCACGAACCGATGAAGCCTCTTGGATGAGAGGCGAAACGTCTTCACGGATATACACCAAGTCCAGTTGCACTCGATTCAACTCCTTTGGATAGCTTTAAACTGGGTTTTCTATGAACAGATGTAGATGATGATGATGAAGATCCGTCAGTATTCCAACATATTGTAACGACCATGGATGAAAAGACTCGCTAGCCGGTTGGCTAACGGGTCGGACCCTTTAGTTGACTGGTTAGCGCAGTCAGATGAACAGCCCTTCTAAAACAATATCCCCTCAGCTAGAGTGGTCAATTTATATATCTTGTTGAAGTTTTACATGTAATCTCGCTTTTCCAGGATTCCTAACCCAGGAGTTTAGGATTTTGAAATGTTGTAGATTCTGCAATTTTCCTACATCCTTCCCACTCCTGCATTCTGCTCTTCTCAGGAATCAGGAACACTTTGTCATTTTATGTCATGTACTTGCGTACACGAAATGGAAATAAATAAGCAAATATATATATATATAATTTCCCCCAGCCACAGCAGTGCAACACAAAGACAAAAACACATATCCAAAAACTACAAGAACTACAAGAACACATATTCCCAAACTAACACAAAAATCACTGTCCAAGAGAACGAACACCAGCCAGGAGGACTGCCGGAACTGCCGGTCTGCATGGGCTAGCAGTTAGCTTAGCCTGCCCCGCCTCCGCGTCCTGTCAGACCGCCCTCGGGCAGGGCCGTGGTCCCTGGGCCCACAGGACGCAGCAGATAAGGTATGCAGATAATTCTCTTCATACCTCACCTTCTGTGTGGTCGGTCTACAGACCTCTGAAGAGGCGGATTTCAGGAAAGCTGTAGGTCCTGAGAAACTTGCCCAGCTCCTTTAGGCAATGTGCAGACAAACCAGCTGCAGTCGTCAACAACCTTTGGATTTCAGGTACGTAGCTACTGTATGCACGGATGTCCTCGTGTCCTGCGTGCACAGGTTCCCTGCAGGACTGTGGGCTTCCCCACCACTGTCTCACTCTTTCAAGGGGGCCTCCTTTCACCTCCTTTCTGGGGCGGCTCTCAAATGAGATGAGAGCCGCCCCAGGTTTGATTAAGAGGGGCAGGCACAACATTTCTTCCATCACGTCATCCTCATGCCGACCTTCACCGTTTGGTGAAGTCCAGCATCCTCCTGCATGCTACCTACCACCCGGACGACACCATTGCCATGAAAGGGAATAAGACTCTGTGGTTATTTGGCCTTCCTGTATTGTCCACACATGTGGCTTTAGATGTGCTGCTCAACCCATTCATCCGCCTCGCTGTCATGTGCACTTCTGTCAGTCATGGATCTTCTCCTGTTACGCGGCCTATGTTCTCACTGTGCACATCCAGAACAGTCCTCAGCTCTGGATGTGTACTTGTACTGCGTTTATCTTTAGTCGATTGTCACTGCAGTGAATCCCATTTGGATTATATAGCATGTCAAGGTCTGCTCTGCTTAGTCCACACCTGGCGTGTCGGTCCTGAATTGTGTATCACTCTATGCGCCAGCACTTCCGAGCCGTCCCGGTCGCTGCTCCACCCCCTCTGCCGATCCGGGTAGGGCTGCAGGCTACCACAGACCTCCCCCCATACATGAGGAGCCGCCAGCCGCCTCTTTTCCCCTGACAGTCAGGAGTTTCGCCAGGGGGACGTAGCGCGTGGGAGAATCACGCTATTCTCCCCAGTTCACCCGCCCCCCCCCGAACAGGCGCCCCGACCGACCAGAGGAGGCGCTAGTGCAGCGACCAGGACCCACATCCGGCTTCCCACCCGCAGACACGGCCAATTGTGTGTGCAGGGACACCCGACCTAGCCGGACGTAACACGGGGGATTCGAACGCCACTCGGACGCCCAACTGTATTTCATTGTTTG
>NC_079222.1:36134708-36237208 GCF_029633865.1 Lampris incognitus
GGTGATGTAAGGTACACAATCCATCAGCGATACAGAAATGCACTTGTTCCAACTGGTCTTCTCAGGGGATGGAGGTCGATGTACTACAGTATATAACAAATAAAACAAATAAATAAATAAATAAATGAGTAAATAAATAAATGAGTAAATCGAGGGTTATTGAGGCCAGCTAAGTGTAATTTTATTTGGCAGGTGTCTGTTGGGTGACTGTTGTTCCAGCTGTTGGAAAAGAGTGCCGACGGAAGGTCTTGTTATAGTTTCAGTGGAAAGACCTTGTGGCACCGGCTGTGGTCCTTTCCCCTGGGACCGACTGACGCCTCGGAGCTCTCTCCTTCCGTCTTTGTTTGAAAATATCTTAATTATATTACATGCAAATGAAGAGATTTGATTTTTGCCTATTATCTATTCATAAGAGGAAATGAACAGAACATTAGTGGGTCATCAAGTGGGGGTGTAGAGGGAGGGAAGCAGAGAAGGAGAAGCGGGAGACAGACACTGAAAACAGGACAGCCAGTCGGTCGGATAGACAGGTAGTGAATGTGTGTATCTAAGTACACCACAGTGCAGTTATGTTCTACTGCCCCAGGTTAAGGTTTACACAGCTAATAGCTTTTATAATCCCCAGTTCTTAAATGTCAGTCTTTATGCATGTGTGTGTGTGTGTGTGTATTTGTGTGCATGTATGTATGTGTGTATGTATGTGTGTGTATGTATTTGTGTGTATGTATGTATGTGTGTACATGTATGTGTGTGTATGTATTTATGTGCATGCATGTATGTGTGTACATGTGTGTGCGTATGTGTGTGTGTGTGCATGCATTTAAGAGGTCAGCGATGATAATTAACCTATGATGACTGAAACACAGCGATTATAGTCACACTCTTGTGACAAATCAGAGTGACAGAGGGTTGAATGTAGTCATGTATGCTCTTTGGGCAGCTGTTGAAGGGGATGAAGATCACAGTATCTTCCTCTGCATCATGTTGACTGATCAGATTTATCCTGGAGGTTTTGGTTTGTTTGAAATGACCTGTGACGTGACAGCATAGATGACCGCATGTCTCCTATAGGGGCTGTACAAACACATGCAGCAGTTAGACACATACATTAGGCAGCGTGGTATTTAAGGTGCACTTTAAAGTACTCGAGCTAAATGCAATAGTTTGGAGAGAAAACACAATGCAGTCATTTTGTTTACAAAAAGCCCTTCTTAAAATAAGAGGAATTAAAATAATAACAGGCATCCCTGCAGAAACGTCTTTATGCATGCAGGAAGTGTACAGATCATGTGACTCGTGAGCTTTAGACCTGTGCGGCCGCCTGTGGTGTTGTGTTGTGTTGTGCTGTGCGGTGTGGTGTGGTGTGGTGTAGTGTGGTGTGGTGTGGTGTGGTGTGGTGTGGTGTGGTGAGGTGTGGTGTGGTGTGGTGTGGTGTGGTGTGGTGTGGTGTGGTGTTGTGCGGTGTGGTGTGGTGTGGAGTGTTGTGGTGTGTTGTGTTGTGTTGTGTTGTGTTGTGTTGTGTTGTGTGTGTGTGGGTGCATGCGGCATGTGGGCAGGGGCCGGAGTAGGTAAAGCAGAACACAGTGGAAGGCTGATGAAGAAGGACAGGGAAGAGTGTTGGTCAGGAATGAGCCTCTCTGCTACAAGACCCTGCTGGTACCGCGAGGGAGGGGCTTTTTTATTGAATACTGTTGCTAGCTCACTGTTAAATTACAGCTTAATTCCGTTCCCATCATCATAGCCATTTGTTTTCCTTTCAGGGTGGAGATGGGGGGTGAGTTAGGGCACGAGGGGAGGGAGAGCAGGGAGGAAGACTTGCTTTGCTCTGACTGCTGGTCTTCTACAGTGTTTACTGTTCGTTGGCTTACAGCATCATGACTTCCCCTCTTAGCTGATTCTTGCCATTGCTCATATCTGACACATCATCTCTTCAAGACTACGGCTGCTGTTCCCAGGAACCACTTACTTGTACTCCGCCCCGTCGTACTCCAGAACTCTGGTCCTTCGAGTGCTCCCATGTGTAGCGAATTCGGGGGGCAGCCGGGAATCCGCCGCACCACGAGCGACTATGTTAACCAGTCGACTAAAGGGTCTGACCCGTTAGCCAACCGGCTAGCGAGTCTAGTCGTCCGTGCTCGTTACACCCCTCCTTCGGGAAGCGCGTCCCCGCGCTTCAACACTAGCTCCTTCACGCCTCTGAGCGCACGCGCTTCCGGTGGCCTCGCGGTCTCACCATCCCACTTCTGACACCAATGTAAGGAATTCGGGGGGGCAGCCGGAAATCCGCCGCAGCCGGGACGCGAACCCGGATCTCCCGCACCACGGGCGACTACCAGTCGCCAAATGGGTCCGACCCGTCAGCCAAACGGCTAGCGAGTCTAGTCATTCGTGCTCGTTACACATTTTCTGCTGTTTTATTTTCCCACTTTGTTGCTTGCCAACCAATTTGATGTATATGTCACATGTATCATTTTAATCTTTGATTAAATCCTTCAAAAATACTGCTATTCTCGAGTCATTTTCCCCTGTCATCTCACCTCTTTTTTTAAAATGTCCTGCATCTAAGTGTAATGATCCAGAGGGGGGGGGGGTTTCACCCACAACAATGCACACACTACAAAGGGAATGTAATTTAAACCAAATACTCATGCAGGTTCCCCCACTCAGAACCAACTCTCTAGCGAATAGCTCACATCACAGCCCTCAGACCCACTGCATATTTGACTCGTTCACTTTAGCTATCTGACAGTTAAACATCAGCGCCTCGTCGATCCACCAGCCACACCTTTAAACCCCTTCACTCCACCTCCAACAATCCCTCTCCCTAACCCTCCTCCTTTCTCCAGCTGCCCTTGAGCTTTTCTATTACCGCATGGAAAGCACCTTGCAGCCCCTGACAAGCGCAGCGGATCGACACTAAATCAGAAATCAGTGCCAGCCGTGGATCTGAGCCACCATGAAGGTCACAGGCCCTACGCTGCGTGTCGTCTCAATCTGGAGAGCAGAGGAGACACAGCTAGAGACAGAGAGAGAGAGAGAGAGAGAGAGAGAGAGAGAGAGAGAGAGAGAGAGAGAGAGAGAGAGAGAGAGAGTTTGAGATGGGGGTTGTTTAAATGCAGACAGAGAGGTAGAAAATGTAGTAATGCAGAAGCACAGAGTGGATGCTGCCATGGAACAAAGGGGGCAGAAACACAAATGGTCTAAATGTGGAGGAAGGGGACGAACAACTACAAACATATGGGTGAATTTTGGTAAAAGAAAAAAAATGCAGGACGTTGGTCACATTTTTCTTCTTTTTTTAAGATGATACAAAGATCAAAATATTTTTTTAAAAAAAGTATTACGCCCTCTCCTCAGCCCAGTTCTGCCAATTAATCATCAAGTGTTCTCAAAATAAAACATTTGTGCTCAATAAGAAATCTCAATCAAGCTGCTTAAGGGACGTTTGAGACCGACGTCGCTCTCAGGGGATTGTTATACACTGCCATCTAGTGGTGAAAGTCCTCTATGCCAGTGGTTCTCAACCTTTTTGGGGTCCTGGACCCCCTGCGTATTTTTGATCTACCCTGAGGACCCCTCCACCTGATCTTGGGGGAGGGGGGTTGCAATTTGATAGAAACAGTAGAAACTGCATTTTAAATTGCATGATAGCATTTATTCACTCTTTGGGGCAAACATAAGAGCTTTCAGTTGTAACTTAGATATAGTTAACAAAACAGAATTCTTATGCAGTAACTTTCAGATATATGTAACAAAACAGAATATGTATTCAGTAACTTTCAGATATATGTAACAAAACATAATTCTTATGCAGTAACTTTCAGATATATGTAACAAAACAGAATTCTTATGCAGTAACTTTCAGATATATGTAACAAAACAGAATTCTTATGCAGTAACTTTCAGATATATGTAACAAAACAGAATTCTTATGCAGTAACTTTCAGATATATGTAACAAAACAGAATATGTATTCAGTAACTTTCAGATATATGTAACAAAACAGAATATGTATTCAGTAACTTTCAGATATATGTAACAAAACAGAATATGTATTCAGTAACTTTTAACAATGCAAACGGGAGCGAGATCTCTTATTAAAATACAATAGATTACACTTGTGAAAAAGATGTAATTAGAGAAAAAAGTCCTGTTACCCTTTATAGTTTAGGTAGATAAAGGTCTCAGTCACATTTGAGTAAAATAATCCTGTTTCTATAAATGTCATAGGATCTTTTTTTTAAAAGATATTTTATTTTCACGGACCCCTTGCAATTACACCACGGACCACTAGGGGTCCGCGGACCCCCGGTTGAGAAACACTGCTCTATGCCATGGGGGTAAAGTTGAAAGTTACACGTATAACGCTAATATTATAAATGCGCATTATTCTAATTAGATTTAAAATTAATATACCGGGATGTATTCTATAGTGATGTTATGTGTGTAGTAAACGCGCGTTTACCTTTATAAAAAAATCTATATTTTTGGCCGTTCGTATTAATTTTGACCAGTTTCCGCTTCCGTAGTCGGCAGAGTCACACGGAAGTGTTGTTGTCGTCGTCGCTGGGAAGTACGCGCCGTCGAGTCCAGCGCGGCCGGAGCTCAGAGACGCCACCCGGTGCGCGCCTGCTGTCGTTTCTCGTGTGCTTCTGTGGTCGCCCGGAAACGATAAACGGGGCACGTCGTTATCCCATCAGCGAGCTAGCTAGCCGGGAGGCGGCCATCGTCCGTCCGTCCGTCCGTCCGTCTCTTCCGATGACCGGTGAGACAGACTTGCACACCCCTCATTTGCTGTGTGTTGTGTGTCTGCGTTGTCCGCGAGGGCGGCGGGGTACCTGCGGTCAGTGGAGACCGAGGAGGTCACTGACGTGAGTGATGACACGTGTGCTGACAGAGTCAACCGGCTGTGATTTTCTCCACTTTCAGAGAGAAAAGTATCGATCAAGGACTACATTTTTTTTTATTCAGCTATTTTAGAATAGACCAGGTGGCTATACGCGGCCACTTCTTTCCCCCTGCACTCTCGTATGTATGTATGTCAGGCAAAACCAACCCAAGCCCAGGAGAACCCGAACACTGGGAGGGATGCTGGACTGCGGGGGGGGGGGGGCTGCCTATGTTTGTCTCTGATGCAGACCTGAGCCGTTCAGACCACGGTATGGTCTAACTCGCTCCGTTTCCTTACTTTTACTTTTTACTACTTTGTTGACCCCCGTGGGGAAATTCGTCCTTCTGCATGGAAGCCATCCTAGCTGTGTAGCTAGGAGCAGTGGGCAGCCGCCGTGCAGCGCCCGGCAACTGCCATGCCTCGGGTCAGGGGCACAGACAGGAGTACTAACCCTAACACACATGTCTTTTTGATGGTGGGGGGGGGGGGGGGACCGGAGCAGCCGGAGGAAACCCACCACAGACACAGGGGGAACACGCGAACTCCACACAGAAAGGACCTGGGGTGACCCCCAAGGTTGGACAGCCCCGGAGTTCGAACCCAGGGCCTTCTTGCTGTGAGGCGACAGCGCTAACCACTGCGCCTCCGTACCGCCCAACCCAAACACTGGGAGAGATGCTAGGCTGTGGGGGATGCTTATGTTTGTCTCTGATGCAGAGCTGAGCAATTCAGACCAACAGTGTGGTCTAACTTGTCCCATTTTAAAGGCAGAGAGTGTCATCTCCGAAGCCTGTTCTTACCACCTTGAAAAAAAGCGAGCCGCTGGAGCCAAAGAGGAGCTAAACGGCAGTTGTTCCTCTCTGAATGCTGTGATAACATGGCTTAGAAAAGGAAATGCACTAAGAAAGTGTCGTTGATTTGTTTAGGGAGGGATTTATCTTTTAAATCAAGTATGAGACTGTCACTATTTGCCTCTCATTTTTCAGAGAGATATGCTTAGTAGTGCGATGCCCTGTGATGGCCTGGCGGCCTGTCCAGGGTGTCTCCCTGCCTGCCGCCCAATGGCTGCTGGGATAGGCTCCAGCATCGCCTCAACCCTGAGCGCAGGATAAGCGGGTTGGATGATGGATGGATTAGTGAGCATGCATCAAGACGTTGCGTTTGTGGTTTCCTGTTGCATCCCCTGCTTCGCTGATGTGCCTGTTCACATGCTGATTGTGGGTCTGTTGTCAATGTGCTCCTCAGAAACAGTCTTTTAACCAACATGCTTCGGTGGATTCTCGGCGGTCGGGAGGCCCAGAGCTCAGTGGAGGTAAGACACACGGCTTCACCATGGGGAGCACCCTTTACTGCTGGTGTATTTAAGCAGCTTTCCTGTGTTTATTGAGCTGCCCTGCATTCCCTGGCCATCCAGTGAGGTTCAGTCTACTTTGCAGTACTAATCGTGTCTTTTTTTTTTTTATCGTTACTTTCCCTCCATGTGTCTGCAGAAAAGCCATGTGCTGTGCATTGGAGAAGAACAGCCCAAAAACTGGTTCACTGAGTTGCAGGTGCTGAAAGGACATTTTGACATTGTTCGATTTCTGGTGCAGATTGATGACTTCAGGTAAGCAGCCCGCCAGCCCTCTTCTTCTCCTTCTCTCGCTTCCCTCTCTTTTCTCTACCCTTGGCTGGTCTCTATCCCTGTGTGATTGACACAAGATCCTCCGCTACAGCAAACTTACAGAGCATGACAAGAGCCTAATCATCAACATCACAGGGTTGTGTGTGTATTCCTTTGCACAATACAGTACAACCTAAGACTGTTATTACTCTCCTAATGTGACAGTACACCCCCCCCCCCCCCCCACACACACACACACACAACTTGTGTGCCCGCACTGCTATCTGCTGTTTTTGTGGAAACATACTGACTTGCATGGTACAGTGGGCCTGCATAAGTGGTCAGATTGTATGTTGGGCGCACACTTTGTTTGTGTGTGTGTGTGTGTGTGAGAGTGAGTGTGTGTCGAGGTGGAGGGTTGCTTCTCCGGTTTCAGGCTCCAGCACAGCGTCACGCCTGGCATCCTCCAATAATAACCCCCTCCTCTGGGTCTTGTCCTCTCCACACACAGGTCCATGATCCGGGGCAAAGGCCATAAAATTCCCTTCTGATTGCTTTTGAAATCAGAAAATGTATCCTTGACAGTTCCTCTCTTCTTCTCTTATCTCTTCTCTATCCTCTCATCTTGTCTGTTGAGTTTAGGAACAAGTAGCGAAGAGGGTTGGGGGTCAAAGGGCAAGAGATGGTGTGTTAAACCTCGGGACAGATGTTTTTAAGATTTCTCCGGTTGAGATTGACGTGCTATAAATGGGTTCTTACACAAATAGAGATTGTCTGTGTGTTTGACTACTCTTAGTCAAGAGATAAGGACTGCTAACCTAGAATATACCTTGGCCTAAGGTTGTACCTCGTTTTACTCTTACACACTATTTGGTTAACTGGGTACTGTACTATCTTTTCAAATTTTCACCGTAATGAAAGCACATCATATATTCAAGTTGAATATCTAGTATCAGTCAGTTAGTGGTTATTAGTTAGTACACTCACTTATATTGATACACAATGTATCAAAAGCGAACAAAGCAACACATTTCTTGGTGTCTGTCCGGGTAGCGTAGCGGTCTATTCTGTTGCATACCAACACGGGGATCGCCGGTTCGAATCCCTGTGTTACCCCTGGTTTGGTCAGGCGTCCCTATAGACACAATTGGCTGTGTCTGCGGGTGGGAAGTCAGATGTGGGTGTATGTCCTGGTCACTGCACTAGCACCTCCTCTGGTCAGTCGGGGCGCCTGTCCGGGTGGGGGGACTGGGGAGAATAGCGTGATCCTCCCACACAGTACGTCCCCCTGGTGAAACTCCTCACTGTCAGGTGAAAAGAAGCGTCTGGCGACTCCACATGTATGGGAGGAGGCATGTGGTAGTCTGCAGCCCTCCCCGGATCGGCAGAGGGGGGGGGGGCAGCGACCGGGACGGCTCGGAAGAGTGGGGTGATTGGACAGGTACAACTGGGGAGAAAAAGGGGAAAAAATCCACAAAAAAAAAAAAAAAGACCAAACACATGTCTTATCCATTTCCTTTGTTTTGCAGGTGTGCCTCAGCAGGAGATGATGGGATGGTTTTGGTGTGGAACGTTGAGGTGAACGATAAACTGATTTATCTGTTCATTTACTTACTTCCTCGTATGCTTTCTTACGTGTGTACATACCAGGGTTTCCATCTGGGGTTTGTGCAGCCGGCCAGCATGACCAGCGACATGTATATTTACCCAGACATATAGTTGTATATTTACACATATACCTGGACGTCCATATGCAGTGGGTGCACCGCCCATTAGGGCATCTGGAACAACAACACGTCACATTTAGAGTATGGTAATTCTGGTAAATAGTGAAGAAATTAGCCTGTAAAGTTGTAATAAAATGAAGTCAGATATTGTTCCTAATGTGATGTTTTACTGGAAAACAAAGCATTGCAGTGTACGTTGTAGCGTAGGCATGAATCATGAGCGAATCTAAAACTTAGAAAGGACAGAAAAAAAGAAAAGTAAGTCACAGCAGCCTGAAATATTTTACAAATGACACATTTTGTAAAAACAATAGTGCTGTGAACATTTGAATGACTAGGCCTAGTAAGTGAAACAGTTATTTAACATATCGGGCCTGCAACTGATGATTATTTTCACAATCGATTATCGATTATTTTTTTCAATTAATTGATCAATGAGTCAAAAATAGTGATGAGTGCCCATCTGGAGTTTCCAGAGTCCAGTGTGATGTCTTCTAACTGTTTACTTAGTCTGACCAGCAGCCAAACAAACCCTTGTGCTTGTGAAGAAAACTGACCTGTGGGTTCATCTGTGTGTCTGTGGTGTCAGACTGGAGAGAAGTTGTTGGAGTTGAAGGGCCATTCTCAGCAGATCACAGCCATAACCACCTTCACCAGAGTCATCGGAGACGCACGCCACACCTCGCTCATTACCGCTTCCTCGGACCGCACCCTCAGTGTATCCTCAAATCAAAACACTAACACACACACACCCACACACACACACACACACACAATTTGGTAACATTTTACAGGGGACTCACCACACCGTTCATTTGTCACCACCTTTTCAGATTTAATATTTTTACTCACAATACAACAAAAACACACTGAATGTTCATTGAATTGAACACATTGAATGAATTGTATTAACATCATTTCAAAAGTTGTGTTGTGGTTTAGGTGGAATTTTCCTCAATGTCATTTGCAAGTTGTGGGACCCTTATACAGGCAACAGGGTTCAGACAATTTCAGATCTTCAGTCTTCTGTAAAGGTAACGTTTGATGCCGTGGTCTAGCTTTGAATCCTCCCCCTGCTCCTCCTTGTTGTTGTTGTTGTTCTTCTTCTTCTTCTTCTTGTTCTACTTATTCTCTTAGATATATACATTATACTTATGGCATTTTCACACTGGCCAAAAAACCCCGCTAACATCTGCCTTTGGCCAATGTAACATTCACCACCAAAGGCGGATGTTAGCGGGGGTTTTTTGGCCAGTGTGAAAGGAGTATTGTTTAGTTTGGATATATGTGTTCAGTTTGGATACATGTGTTCTTACTTTGGATATATATGTATTCTAGTTTGGATATATGTGTTCTTAGTTTGGATATATATGTTCTTAGTTTGGATATATATGTGTTTAGATTGGATTTATGTATTCTAGTTTGGATATATGTGTTCTTAGTTTGGATATATATGTTCTT
This sequence comes from Lampris incognitus, assembly GCF_029633865.1. Lineage (NCBI taxonomy): Eukaryota > Metazoa > Chordata > Actinopteri > Lampriformes > Lampridae > Lampris > Lampris incognitus. The sequence goes on from NC_079222.1 coordinate 36,144,391, forward strand.
AGTTTGGATATATGTGTTCTTAGTTTGGATATATATGTTCTTAGTTTGGATATATGTGTTCTTAGTTTGGCTCTATGTGTTCTTAGTTTGGTTATATGTGTTCTTAGTTTGGCTATGTGTTCTTGGTTTCGATAAATGTGTTCTTAGTTTGGCTATGTGTTCTTAGTTTGGATATGTGTCTTAGTTTGGATAAATGTGTTCTTAGTTTGGATATATGTGTTCTAGTTTGGATATATATGTTCTTAGTTTGGATATATGTATTCTTAGCTTGGATATATGTGTCCTTGGTTTGGATATATGTGTTCTAGTTTGGATATGTGTGTTCTTAGTTTGGATATATGTATTCTTAGCTTGGAGATATGTGTCCTTGGTTTGGATATATGTGTTCTTACTTTGGATATGTGTGTTCTTAGTTTGGATATATGTATTCTTAGTTTGGATATATGTGTTCTTAGTTTGGCTATATGTGTTCTAGTTTGGATATATGTGTCCTTGGTTTGGATATATGTGTTCTAGTTTGGATATGTGTGTTCTTAGTTTGGATATATGTATTCTTAGTTTGGATATATGTGTTCTTAGTTTGGATATATGTGTTCTAGTTTGGATATATGTATTCTTAGTTTGGATATATGTGTTCTTAGTTTGGATATATGTGTTCTAGTTTGGATATATGTGTTCTTAGTTTGGCTATATGTGTTCTTAGTTTGGATATATGTGTCCTTGGTTTGGATATATGTGTCCTTGGTTTGGATATATGTGTTCTAGTTTGGATATATGTGTTCTTAGTTTGGATATATGTGTTCTTAGTTTGGATATATGTGTTCTAGTTTGGCTATATGTGTTCTTAGTTTGGATATATGTGTTCTTAGTTTGGATATATGTGTTCTAGTTTGGATATATGTTCTTAGTTTGGATATATGTGTTCTTAGTTTGGATATATGTGTTCTTAGTTTGGCTATATGTGTTCTTAGTTTGGATATATGTGTTCTAGTTTGGATATATGTGTTCTTAGTTTGGATATATGTGTTCTTAGCTTGGATATATGTGTTCTTAGTTTGGATATATGTGTTCTTAGTTTGGCTATATGTGTTCTTAGTTTAGATATATGTGTTCTTAGTTTGGATATATGTGTTCTAGTTTGGATATATGTGTTCTAGTTTGGATATATATGTTCTTAGCTTGGATATATGTGTTCTTAGTTTGGATATATGTGTTCTTAGTTTGGATATACGTATGTGTTCTTAGTTTGGATATATACTATGTGTTAAGTTTGGATATATGTGTTTAGTTTGAATATATGTGTTGTAGTTTGGATATATATGTGTTCTTGTAGTTTTTGGATATACGTTTTTGTCTTTGTGTTACACTGCTATGGGCTGGGGGAAACAAGTGAAATGACAGTGTTCCTGATTCCCAATTCCTGAATCATCCTCCTCCTCTTCCTTGTTGTCCTCCTCCTCCTCCTCCTCCTTCAGTTTTACATCGGCAGAATGAAACAGCAACACATAAATATATAAATAAAAGAATCAGTTATGAGGATCATCCCTTGGTCAAACATTTTGAAGAGAAACATAAGGGTGATGCATCCAGATGTTTGGATTCATAAACTTAGAGAAAACCACTAAGGTGGGCTGAATGAAGATTTGGATCTGACCCGTTTCTTAAGTGCAGTGATAAACTTGTATATTATCATCATCTTTCTGTTACTGGAAGCTCATGTTTTGTGATTCTGATGAACGTTCCTCTTGTACCTCTTGCCCATACACCTAACTGTTATACGCAGTGTGTTGACTTACAGGGGATAAATCTCTGATAGTATTTATTCTGATCGGTTGATAGATAACCCCTATTATTTTTCAAAAATACAGCAGTTATTGTAATAATTTGGATCATTTTCAGTTGAACTTGCCAAGGACATTTTCTGGTTTGTTCCCTACAAGTTGAGTGCCTTGGTTCTTCTCTATTTTTCCAGGTTTCAGGGTTTGTTGCAGTCTATTTACTCGCAAAGTCTACCGGTTTTAATGATTTATTGCTTTATCTGTTTAAAACGAGTTAATCTAAAAGTGAATAAATGTGTTTGACCGCGGCAGTTTAACGTTGCCTCCCAACACGTCAGCAGGGTTTTATGTAGAACGCTCAACACGGCCTCTGCAGATTGCTTATGTGTTATTTGAAAGCCACAGGTCTTTCATACGACAACTTCTTGAATGGGAGGAGGATTTCTTGGTATTTTCTCCGTCACGTCTTTTTGGAGTAATTAAGTGTGTGTTAGCAGGACATGTGACTTCTGACACACACGTGACGTATCAGTTAAAACATGTTGACACGGTAGGATGCTCTGCCATTTATGATTTTTAAGAAAAATTGCAATTGCATCCTTCTGCTCCTAGACTGAGGCTAATTACACAGAGGCTAATTACACAGATTGATTATATTTCATTTGTGTGTGTGTGTGTGTGTGTGTTGTGCAGGGGCACGTGTGTGTGTGTGTTATATGTAAGTGGGTCAAGAAAAATATCTGTTATGTACTGAAATTGTTCTCTGTCTCTCTTGCTCTGTCTCTCCCCCTCTCCCTCTTTCTGTCTGTCTCTCCCCCTCTCCCTCTTTCTGTCTGTCTCTCTCCCTCTGTCTCTCCCCCTCTCCCTCTTTCTGTCTGTCTCTCTCCCTCTGTCTCTCCCCCTCTCCCTCTTTCTGTCTGTCTCTCTCCCTCTGTCTCTTCCCCTCTCCCTCTTTCTGTCTGTCTGTCTCTCTCCCTCTGTCTCTCCCCCTCTCCCTCTTTCTGTCTGTCTCTCTCCCTCTGTCTCTTCCCCTCTCCCTCTTTCTGTCTGTCTGTCTCTCTCCCTCCCTCTTTCTGTCTGTCTCTCTCCCTCTGTCGCTCCCTCTCCCTCTCCCTCGCTCTATCTCTCTCTTTCTCCCTCTCGCTCTCTCTCACTCTGTCTCTCTCTCTCCCTCTGCCCCCCCCCCCCGTCTCTCTGTCTCTCTCTCTCTCTCTCTCTTCCCCCCGTCTCTCTCTCAGTGCTTGCTGGTGCTGGAGCGCCTGTGTGTGTGGGTCTCAGGTGGGGATGAACTGTGTGTGTGGAATAAAGACTTTCAGCTGCAGTGTCAGAGGCAGAGCCACAGTGATACCGGTAAGCCCCAGCACAGTTTGGATAACCTGCAATACCTACACACAGCAGGGACGGTGCTGTCTTCATACAAAGACTGTACGTTAATGTCATAACGGTTTCCATCTCTGCAGGTATAACTGCTGTGATTGAGCTGCCTAAGAACTGTATGGCAGCATCCATGGATAAAGAGATAGGTATGTTGTTGATCCACACTCCACCGCTCCCATGTCGGCTATGCATGAACAAATGCATCATGCAGCCTCATGCAACTCTGTAAACACGTCTCTTCAAGACTTCTCTTCTTATCTTGGGCGGCACGGTGGCCCAGTGGTTAGCGCTGTTGCTTCATGGCAAGAAGGTCTTGGGTTCGAACCCCAGGGTCGTCCAACCTTGGGGGTCATCCCAGGTCGTTTGCATGTTCTCCCTGTGTCTGCGGTGGGTTTTCTGCGGGTGCTCCGGTTTACCCCACCATGAAAAAAGACATGCATGTTAGGGTTAATACGCCTGTCTGTGCCCCTGAGCAAGGCAGCGGGAAGAAATAACTGGGGTTGGTCCCCAGGCGCTGCACGGCGGCTGCCCGCTGCTCCTAGCTACACAGCTAGCATGGGTTAAATGCAGTGAGGCATTTCCCCGCGGGGGTCAATAAAGTATCTCAAAATAAAATAAAATCTTAACGACGTTCAACAAGTTGTGTCCCCCCTCCCTCTTTGCAGTTATATACAGACTGACGGGCTCTACCGAGTCCTCACTGACAGTGGCTGAAATCCGCTGTCTGTCTGACCACCAGGACAACATCCGAGCTCTCATCAACGTCAACGGTTCGTCTCCATCAGACTGTTCGGAAACTGTTACGTAGCTGAAATATTGTTTTATTCTCCCCGACACGTCCCTCTGGTGTTTGTGATGGCGGTGCTGACTTCACGAGGGCTTTTCTCCAGATGATGTGTTTGCCAGTGGTTCCCATGTGGGAGAGCTGATCCTGTGGGATGCGGTGGACTGGAATATCGTGGCTTACGAGCACATCCTTTGGGAGGAGTCTCAGGCCGACACCCTGGCTGAAAACAGATTGGGTCTTTTCAAACCCAGCGAGATGTCCATTCAGAATTTGACCACCAATGGCAAGGTGGGGAGAGGGGATGGTGGATACCGTACCCAAATTGCAATTCTCAGATAGAAGAGCAACAGCAGACATGATCAGATATGCAAGAGTGTTTAGTTTTATTGTTGTTCTTAACAGAATGTGTGGTGATGTGTTACAGTTCATCCTGGCGGCTGTGGGCAGTGGTCTGTATGTGTACAGCGTTCTGACCAAGACTGTCGTGGCCTACAGGAAAACTGCACACGATTCGAATGTCTTACATACCATGCTGCTCTCCGACAGGTGATTTACACTCACTAACAGCTGGTTTTATGTCTTGAATTTAAAAAAAAAAAGAAAAATACTTATCATCACACTAATAATACACTCATCAAATGTCTAATTTAATTTTTAACTGAATTTAATTTTTTGAAATTTTTTAAATTAAATAAACTCAAAATAAATAAATGTAAATATTTTTAATTTTTAATTTCATTTAAATTTAATTTTTTTATTTATTTTACATTAAATTTAAAATAAAATAAAAAAATTAAATATTTAAAAAAATCATTTAATTTAACTTTTAAATTGCTAACAATACAACCACAATCCGTGCAGGAATAGACCACGTTACAGCCAATGTAAAAGCCGTTGAGGAAGGGCTGCCAACATGGTCGGATGAAGTAGTATCACTCTAGCAAACCTCAAGAAGCAGGTCGAAGATTTAAAAGAAAAATGCCTAAATTAAGATTTATGCATTCCATACATTGGCTCTTCCTTGTTTTCCTGGCCACTCGGTTGCATTGTGTTTTAGTGTCTGTTACAGTATGTCAGTATGTGGTCAGCCATTTGTCAGGATGATGCTTTACAGTTGTGATGTTTCCACATTTTATCTTTCAGTGAGCTGATATCCTGTTCTGAAGATGGCAGTGTCAGGATTTGGGAGATGCAAGATCTGCCTTTACCCGCAGAGCCCGCCTCTCCAGGTGAATGACAGACATGCACACAGACGGGGTGGAGACTGACATACATGAATATATAGATTCATTCACAGGTTTGATTTGGGTTTCACAGTGGCAGGAAATATGCATCTACTGTAGGAATAGCAATGTCTTCACGTTTGTATTTTAATGTGTGCAAAAATTCAAAGTAAAAAGAATTCAAAGCAGGGGCGTCCAGGTGGTGTGGTGGTCTATTCCGTTGCCTACCAACACGGGGATCGCTGGTTTGAATCCCCGTGTGGCCTCCGGCTTGGTCGGGCGTCCCTACAGACACAACTGGCCGTGTCTGCGGGTGGGAAGCAGGATGTGGGTATGTGTCCTGGTCGCTGCACTAGCGCCTCCTCTGGTCGGTCGGGGAGCCTGTTCAGGGGGAGGGGGAACTGGGGGGAATAGCATGGTCCTCCCACGCGCTACGTCCCCCTGGTGAAACTCCTCACTGTCAGGTGAAAAGAAGCGGCTGGTGACTCCACATGTATGGGAGGAGGCATGTGGTAGTCTGCAGCCCTCCCCGGATCAGTAAAGGGGGTGGAGCAGAGACTGGGGCGGCTCGGAAGAGTGGGGTAATTGGCTCGATTGGGGAGAAAAAGGGGCAAAAAGTGAGGAGTTTCACCAAGGGGACGTAGCGTGTGGGAGGATCACGCTATACCCCCAGTTCCCCCTCGCCCTGAACAGGCTCCCCAACCGACCAGAGGAGGCGCTAGTGCAGCGACCAGGACATATACCCACATCCTGCTTCCCACCCGCAGACACGGCCAGTTGTGTCTGTAGGGACGCCCGACCAAACCTGGGGTAACACGGGGATTCAAACCAGCGATCCTCGTGATGGTAGGTAATGGAATAGACCACCACGCCACCTGGACGCCCCTCCATTATAAGACTTTTGCACAGCGATCAAGTTGATTGAACGGGAAATATGGAAAAAAGTGTTTAATATGCAGCGCTCAAGCTAAAAGGTCTGGCTAATAAAAAGGTTTTGCCTGTCAGTCTGTGGATGTGCAGCCTCCTCGGAGCTCCCTCACATGACTGTCAGTCTGTGGATGTGCAGCCTCCTCGGAGCTCCCTCACACGACTGTCAGTCTGTGGATGTGCAGCCTCCTCGGTGCTCCCTCACACGACTGTCAGTCTGTGGACTTGCAGCCTCCTCGGAGCTCCCTCACATGACTGTCAGTCTGTGGATGTGCAGCCTCCTCGGTGCTCCCTCACATGACTGTCAGTCTGTGGATGTGCAGCCTCCTCGGTGCTCCCTCACATGACTGTCAGTCTGTGGATGTGCAGCCTCCTCGGTGCTCCCTCACATGACTGTCAGTCTGTGGATGTGCAGCCTCCTCGGTGCTCCCTCACATGACTGTCAGTCTGTGGATGTGCAGCCTCCTCGGTGCTCCCTCACATGACTGTCAGTCTGTGGATGTGCAGCCTCCTCGGTGCTCCCTCACATGACTGTCAGTCTGTGGATGTGCAGCCTCCTCGGTGCTCCCTCACATGACTGTCAGTCTGTGGATGTGCAGCCTCCTCGGTGCTCCCTCACACGACTGTCAGTCTGTGGATGTGCAGCCTCCTCGGTGCTCCCTCACACGACTGTCAGTCTGTGGATGTGCAGCCTCCTCGGTGCTCCCTCACACGACTGTCAGTGTGTGGATGTGCAGCCTCCTCGGTGCTCCCTCACACGACTGTCAGTCTGTGGATGTGCAGCCTCCTCGGTGCTCCCTCACACGACTGGCAGTCTGTGGATGTGCAGCCTCCTCGGTGCTCCCTCACACGACTGGCAGTCTGTGGATGTGCAGCCTCCTCGGTGCTCCCTCACACGACTGTCAGTCTGTGGATGTGCAGCCTCCTCGGTGCTCCCTCACACGACTGTCAGTCTGTGGATGTGCAGCCTCCTCGGTGCTCCCTCACACGACTGTCAGTGTGTGGATGTGCAGCCTCCTCGGTGCTCCCTCACACGACTGTCAGTGTGTGGATGTGCAGCCTCCTCGGTGCTCCCTCACACGACTGTCAGTCTGTGGATGTGCAGCCTCCTCGGTGCTCCCTCACACGACTGTCAGTGTGTGGATGTGCAGCCTCCTCGGAGCTCCCTCACATGACTGTCAGTCTGTGGATGTGCAGCCTCCTCGGTGCTCCCTCACACGACTGTCAGTCTGTGGATGTGCAGCCTCCTCGGTGCTCCCTCACACGACTGTCAGTCTGTGGATGTGCAGCCTCCTCGGAGCTCCCTCACACGACTGTCAGTCTGTGGATGTGCAGCCTCCTCGGTGCTCCCTCACACGACTGTCAGTCTGTGGATGTGCAGCCTCCTCGGTGCTCCCTCACACGACTGTCAGTCTGTGGATGTGCAGCCTCCTCGGTGCTCCCTCACATGACTGTCAGTCTGTGGATGTGCAGCCTCCTCGGTGCTCCCTCACATGACTGCAACCAAGTCTGACATGAACCTGCACTTAACAAAAAGAAATGGTTTGCTATGCTAGGCCACCATTTTGGTCACAGTCTAGTAGCTCTGCTTTCACTAATGATCAGGAAAACCACAGCCAAGTCAGGTCTGGGGGGGGGGGTGAGAGGGGAGAGAAAGAGGGGGGAGAGAGAGAGGAGAGAGAGAGTGAGGGAGAGAGGGGAGAGAAAGAGAGGAGGAGAGAGGGGAGAGGAGAGAGACAGAGTGAGAGGGGAGAGAGGGGAGAGAAAGAGGGGGGAGAGAGAGAGGAGAGAGAGAGTGAGGGAGAGAGGAGAGAGACAGAGAGAGAGAGAGTGAGGGAGAGAGAGGGGGAGCGAGGGGAGAGAAAGAGTGAGAGGAGAGAGAGGGGGGAGAGAGCAAGAGAGTGAGAGGAGAGAGAGGGGGGAGAGGGGGAGAGAGAGGAGAGAGGAGAGAAGGGGGGGGGAGAGAGGAGAGAGACAGAGAGAGAGAGAAAGCATAAATGTTTTTGAAAGGTTTTGAGTCACCGCAACCATGAGAGGTCGATCATACAGTCATAACTACACAAAAATATTAAGCTGATAGGTTCAGTAGTATGTGGACACACACACACACACACACACACACACACACACACACACACACACACACACACACACACACACACACACACACACAATCCCCTGCAGGCCAGCACCGCCTGGTGGAGATAAAAAGGACACCCACCAGATGCCTTAGAAGGAGGCGATGTGAGAGGTGTGTGCAGGACATGTAGCTCCTACCACAGCTGTAGGAAGGACACATGTCTTCACTGTACAGTCTTCACAGCTGTAGAAGGACACCTGTCTTCACTGTACAGACTTCACAGCTGTAGGAAGGACACCTGTCTTCACTGTACAGACTTCACAGCTGTAGGAAGGACACATGTCTTCACTGTACAGTCTTCACAGCTGTAGGAAGGACACCTGTCTTCACAGCTGTAGGAAGGACACATGTCTTCACTGTACAGACTTCACAGCTGTAGGAAGGACACATGTCTTCACTGTACAGACTTCACAGCTGTAGGAAGGACACATGTCTTCACTGTACAGTCTTCACAGCTGTAGGAAGGACACATGTCTTCACAGCTGTAGGAAGGACACATGTCTTCACAGCTGTAGGAAGGACACCTGTCTTCACAGCTGTAGGAAGGACACCTGTCTTCACTGTACAGACTTCACAGCTGTAGAAGGACACCTGTCTTCACTGTACAGTCTTCACAGCTGTAGGAAGGACACATGTCTTCACTGTACAGACTTCACAGCTGTAGGAAGGACACCTGTCTTCACTGTACAGTCTTCACAGCTGTAGAAGGACACCTGTCTTCACTGTACAGACTTCACAGCTGTAGGAAGGACACCTGTCTTCACTGTACAGTCTTCACAGCTGTAGGAAGGACACATGTCTTCACTGTACAGTCTTCACAGCTGTAGGAAGGACACATGTCTTCACTGTACAGTCTTCACAGCTGTAGAAGGACACATGTCTTCACTGTACAGACTTCACAGCTGTAGGAAGGACACCTGTCTTCACTGTACAGACTTCACAGCTGTAGGAAGGACACATGTCTTCACTGTACAGTCTTCACAGCTGTAGGAAGGACACCTGTCTTCACTGTACAGTCTTCACAGCTGTAGGAAGGACACCTGTCTTCACTGTACAGTCTTCACAGCTGTAGGAAGGACACATGTCTTCACTGTACAGACTTCACAGCTGTAGGAAGGACACATGTCTTCACTGTACAGACTTCACAGCTGTAGAAGGACACCTGTCTTCACTGTACAGACTTCACAGCTGTAGGAAGGACACCTGTCTTCACTGTACAGTCTTCACAGCTGTAGGAAGGACACCTGTCTTCACTGTACAGACTTCACAGCTGTAGGAAGGACACATGTCTTCACTGTACAGACTTCACAGCTGTAGAAGGACACCTGTCTTCACTGTACAGACTTCACAGCTGTAGGAAGGACACCTGTCTTCACTGTACAGACTTCACAGCTGTAGGAAGGACACCTGTCTTCACTGTACAGTCTTCACAGCTGTAGAAGGACACCTGTCTTCACTGTACAGTCTTCACAGCTGTAGGAAGGACACCTGTCTTCACTGTACAGTCTTCACAGCTGTAGGAAGGACACCTGTCTTCACTGTACAGACTTCACAGCTGTAGGAAGGACACCTGTCTTCACAGCTGTAGGAAGGACACCTGTCTTCACTGTACAGACTTCACAGCTGTAGGAAGGACACATGTCTTCACTGTACAGACTTCACAGCTGTAGGAAGGACACCTGTCTTCACTGTACAGTCTTCACAGCTGTAGGAAGGACACATGTCTTCACTGTACAGTCTTCACAGCTGTAGGAAGGACACATGTCTTCACAGCTGTAGGAAGGACACATGTCTTCACAGCTGTAGGAAGGACACCTGTCTTCACAGCTGTAGGAAGGACACCTGTCTTCACTGTACAGACTTCACAGCTGTAGGAAGGACACATGTCTTCACTGTACAGTCTTCACAGCTGTAGGAAGGACACATGTCTTCACTGTACAGACTTCACAGCTGTAGGAAGGACACCTGTCTTCACTGTACAGTCTTCACAGCTGTAGAAGGACACCTGTCTTCACTGTACAGACTTCACAGCTGTAGGAAGGACACCTGTCTTCACTGTACAGTCTTCACAGCTGTAGGAAGGACACATGTCTTCACTGTACAGTCTTCACAGCTGTAGGAAGGACACGTGTCTTCACTGTACAGTCTTCACAGCTGTAGAAGGACACATGTCTTCACTGTACAGTCTTCACAGCTGTAGGAAGGACACCTGTCTTCACTGTACAGTCTTCACAGCTGTAGAAGGACACCTGTCTTCACTGTACAGTCTTCACAGCTGTAGGAAGGACACCTGTCTTCACTGTACAGTCTTCACAGCTGTAGGAAGGACACCTGTCTTCACTGTACAGACTTCACAGCTGTAGGAAGGACACCTGTCTTCACAGCTGTAGGAAGGACACCTGTCTTCACTGTACAGACTTCACAGCTGTAGGAAGGACACATGTCTTCACTGTACAGACTTCACAGCTGTAGGAAGGACACCTGTCTTCACTGTACAGTCTTCACAGCTGTAGGAAGGACACATGTCTTCACTGTACAGTCTTCACAGCTGTAGGAAGGACACATGTCTTCACAGCTGTAGGAAGGACACATGTCTTCACAGCTGTAGGAAGGACACCTGTCTTCACAGCTGTAGGAAGGACACCTGTCTTCACTGTACAGACTTCACAGCTGTAGGAAGGACACATGTCTTCACTGTACAGTCTTCACAGCTGTAGGAAGGACACATGTCTTCACTGTACAGACTTCACAGCTGTAGGAAGGACACCTGTCTTCACTGTACAGTCTTCACAGCTGTAGAAGGACACCTGTCTTCACTGTACAGACTTCACAGCTGTAGGAAGGACACCTGTCTTCACTGTACAGTCTTCACAGCTGTAGGAAGGACACATGTCTTCACTGTACAGTCTTCACAGCTGTAGGAAGGACACGTGTCTTCACTGTACAGTCTTCACAGCTGTAGAAGGACACATGTCTTCACTGTACAGTCTTCACAGCTGTAGAAGGACACATGTCTTCACTGTACAGTCTTCACAGCTGTAGGAAGGACACCTGTCTTCACTGTACAGTCTTCACAGCTGTAGGAAGGACACCTGTCTTCACTGTACAGTCTTCACAGCTGTAGGAAGGACACGTGTCTTCACTGTACAGACTTCACAGCTGTATGAAGGACACATGTCTTCACTGTACAGACTTCACAGCTGTAGGAAGGACACCTGTCTTCACTGTACAGACTTCACAGCTGTAGAAGGACACGTGTCTTCACTGTACAGACTTCACAGCTGTAGGAAGGACACCTGTCTTCACTGTACAGTCTTCACAGCTGTAGGAAGGACACCTGTCTTCACTGTACAGTCTTCACAGCTGTAGGAAGGACACCTGTCTTCACTGTACAGACTTCACAGCTGTAGGAAGGACACATGTCTTCACTGTACAGACTTCACAGCTGTAGGAAGGACACCTGTCTTCACAGCTGTAGGAAGGACACCTGTCTTCACTGTACAGACTTCACAGCTGTAGGAAGGACACGTGTCTTCACTGTACAGACTTCACAGCTGTAGGAAGGACACGTGTCTTCACTGTACAGACTTCACAGCTGTAGGAAGGACACCTGTCTTCACTGTACAGACTTCACAGCTGTAGGAAGGACACCTGTCTTCACAGCTGTAGGAAGGACACCTGTCTTCACTGTACAGACTTCACAGCTGTAGGAAGGACACCTGTCTTCACTGTACAGACTTCACAGCTGTAGGAAGGACACATGTCTTCACTGTACAGTCTTCACAGCTGTAGGAAGGACACCTGTCTTCACTGTACAGACTTCACAGCTGTAGGAAGGACACCTGTCTTCACAGCTGTAGGAAGGACACCTGTCTTCACAGCTGTAGGAAGGACACCTGTCTTCACTGTACAGACTTCACAGCTGTAGGAAGGACACCTGTCTTCACTGTACAGTCTTCACAGCTGTAGAAGGACACGTGTCTTCACTGTACAGACTTCACAGCTGTAGGAAGGACACCTGTCTTCACTGTACAGTCTTCACAGCTGTAGGAAGGACACCTGTCTTCACTGTACAGACTTCACAGCTGTAGGAAGGACACGTGTCTTCACTGTACAGACTTCACAGCTGTAGGAAGGACACCTGTCTTCACTGTACAGTCTTCACAGCTGTAGAAGGACACCTGTCTTCACAGCTGTAGGAAGGACACCTGTCTTCACTGTACAGACTTCACAGCTGTAGAAGGACACCTGTCTTCACTGTACAGTCTTCACAGCTGTAGGAAGGACACCTGTCTTCACTGTACAGACTTCACAGCTATAGGAAGGACACATGTCTTCACTGTACAGACTTCACAGCTGTAGGAAGGACACCTGTCTTCACTGTACAGACTTCACAGCTGTAGGAAGGACACCTGTCTTCACTGTACAGACTTCACAGCTGTAGGAAGGACACCTGTCTTCACTGTACAGTCTTCACAGCTGTAGAAGGACACCTGTCTTCACTGTACAGACTTCACAGCTGTAGGAAGGACACATGTCTTCACTGTACAGACTTCACAGCTGTAGGAAGGACACATGTCTTCACAGTACAGACTTCACAGCTGTAGGAAGGACACCTGTCTTCACTGTACAGACTTCACAGCTGTAGGAAGGACACCTGTCTTCACTGTACAGACTTCACAGCTGTAGGAAGGACACCTGTCTTCACTGTACAGACTTCACAGCTGTAGAAGGACACATGTCTTCACTGTACAGACTTCACAGCTGTAGGAAGGACACCTGTCTTCACAGCTGTAGGAAGGACACCTGTCTTCACTGTACAGACTTCACAGCTGTAGAAGGACACCTGTCTTCACTGTACAGTCTTCACAGCTGTAGGAAGGACACCTGTCTTCACTGTACAGACTTCACAGCTGTAGGAAGGACACATGTCTTCACTGTACAGACTTCACAGCTGTAGGAAGGACACCTGTCTTCACTGTACAGACTTCACAGCTGTAGGAAGGACACATGTCTTCACTGTACAGACTTCACAGCTGTAGAAGGACACCTGTCTTCACAGCTGTAGGAAGGACACCTGTCTTCACTGTACAGACTTCACAGCTGTAGAAGGACACCTGTCTTCACTGTACAGTCTTCACAGCTGTAGGAAGGACACCTGTCTTCACTGTACAGTCTTCACAGCTGTAGGAAGGACACATGTCTTCACTGTACAGACTTCACAGCTGTAGGAAGGACACCTGTCTTCACTGTACAGACTTCACAGCTGTAGGAAGGACACATGTCTTCACTGTACAGACTTCACAGCTGTAGAAGGACACCTGTCTTCACAGCTGTAGGAAGGACACCTGTCTTCACTGTACAGACTTCACAGCTGTAGAAGGACACCTGTCTTCACTGTACAGTCTTCACAGCTGTAGGAAGGACACCTGTCTTCACTGTACAGTCTTCACAGCTGTAGGAAGGACACCTGTCTTCACTGTACAGACTTCACAGCTGTAGGAAGGACACCTGTCTTCACTGTACAGTCTTCACAGCTGTAGGAAGGACACCTGTCTTCACTGTACAGACTTCACAGTTGTAGGAAGGACACCTGTCTTCACTGTACAGTCTTCACAGCTGTAGGAAGGACACCTGTCTTCACTGTACAGTCTTCACAGCTGTAGAAGGACACCTGTCTTCACTGTACAGACTTCACAGCTGTAGGAAGGACACATGTCTTCACTGTACAGACTTCACAGCTGTAGGAAGGACACATGTCTTCACAGTACAGACTTCACAGCTGTAGGAAGGACACCTGTCTTCACTGTACAGACTTCACAGCTGTAGGAAGGACACCTGTCTTCACTGTACAGACTTCACAGCTGTAGGAAGGACACCTGTCTTCACTGTACAGACTTCACAGCTGTAGAAGGACACATGTCTTCACTGTACAGACTTCACAGCTGTAGGAAGGACACCTGTCTTCACAGCTGTAGGAAGGACACCTGTCTTCACTGTACAGACTTCACAGCTGTAGAAGGACACCTGTCTTCACTGTACAGTCTTCACAGCTGTAGGAAGGACACCTGTCTTCACTGTACAGACTTCACAGCTGTAGGAAGGACACATGTCTTCACTGTACAGACTTCACAGCTGTAGGAAGGACACCTGTCTTCACTGTACAGACTTCACAGCTGTAGGAAGGACACATGTCTTCACTGTACAGACTTCACAGCTGTAGAAGGACACCTGTCTTCACAGCTGTAGGAAGGACACCTGTCTTCACTGTACAGACTTCACAGCTGTAGAAGGACACCTGTCTTCACTGTACAGTCTTCACAGCTGTAGGAAGGACACCTGTCTTCACTGTACAGTCTTCACAGCTGTAGGAAGGACACCTGTCTTCACTGTACAGACTTCACAGCTGTAGGAAGGACACCTGTCTTCACTGTACAGTCTTCACAGCTGTAGGAAGGACACCTGTCTTCACTGTACAGACTTCACAGTTGTAGGAAGGACACCTGTCTTCACTGTACAGTCTTCACAGCTGTAGGAAGGACACCTGTCTTCACTGTACAGTCTTCACAGCTGTAGGAAGGACACCTGTCTTCACTGTACAGACTTCACAGCTGTAGGAAGGACACATGTCTTCACTGTACAGACTTCACAGCTGTAGGAAGGACACCTGTCTTCACAGCTGTAGGAAGGACACCTGTCTTCACTGTACAGACTTCACAGCTGTAGGAAGGACACCTGTCTTCACTGTACAGTCTTCACAGCTGTTGGAAGGACACGTGTCTTCACTGTACAGTCTTCACAGCTGTAGAAGGACACCTGTCTTCACTGTACAGTCTTCACGTCAAACTGTCTAGTGGAAGAATTCCTTCAGTTTATGTCACCCTGTTTGCAGAAGTGGAAGGTCCAAGCAGTGTGACTTCTCTTCAGCTTTTGGCTGTTAAACTAGATTAACCTTTTTGCTGTTCAGTCACCACAGGCACAGCAGCACATCTGTCTTGTGAACAGCTGTGGATGGGGGCTGTTCAGCCACAGCTTTGCCACCAAAGCTTGAACTCTCTAATCTGAGCAGACAGAAAATATCCTGTGTCTTTGTGGATTTTGTTACGTATCCCTAGGTGTCCAAAAAAACCCTTAAGCAACAATGTTCTTCTTTTTTTTGTTGATTTTTTTTGCCCCCCCCCCCCCCCCCCCCCTCCAATTGTACCTGTCCAATTACCCCACTCTTCCAAGCTTATCCCAGCCACCGCTCCGCCCCCTCTGCCGAGCCGGGGAGGGCTGCAGACTACCTCATGCCTCCTCCGATACATGTGGAGTCGCCAGCTGCCTCTTTTCACCTGACACTGAGGAGTTTCACCAGGGAGGATCACACTATCCCCCCCCCGAACAGGCTCCCCGACCGACCAGAGGAGGCGCTAGTGCAGCGACCAGGACACGTACCCACATCTGGTTTCCCACCTGCAGACACAGCCAATCATGTCTGTAGGGACGCCCGACCAAGCCGGAGGTAACAGGGGGATTCGAACCGGCGATCCTCGTGTTGGTAGGCAACGGAATAGACCGCCATACCACCCGGACGCCAATGTCCTTCTTTTTAAGACCCAGTTACACACACTCAACCATCAGAAACTTTCGCTAGTTATATTGACCGACTATGCAAATCGTCCTACAACATCGCACGCACGGTTTCCTAAGCGAGAGAGTTGACCTTGTGAACTCTGCCGTCCTTGCTAAAACAACCGTCCAACAAACAATTTATGACTGACATGGCTGACACAGCAGCAAAGCAAGCATTGCGTGTTAAAGACAAGCGCAGGGCTTCCGCCGAGTCTGACATGATTAGACGTGAACTTGACCAGGGCCCGCCGTGTGACTGGAAAAAACAAATTGTTGGTAGAAGGCCCATGCATTAATATTTCACAGCATATAGTATGTATATATATATATATATATATATATATATATATATATATATATATATATATAGCATGTACCTGTGATCTCTGCAGAATGCTCATCAGCCACAGTGCAGTGAGCTCTGTTCTGTCTCACATATTTCCATCTCATTCCATGATTACTCTCAATGCCTTTGTACGCTCCAATTAACGATTCCTTCTTCACAGGGTTCTTCGGGATGTGGTCTTTTGGACGGTCCAGCAAGCAGGCATGTCCTCCCTCAAAGAAGATTATGGAGCTCCCCAGCATCAGAACCCTGGAGCTGATGGGCGATCTAATTGGGCACTCTGGGGCAGTTCAGGTAAGACGTCATGATGTGGAAAATCGGGACGGTTGTGTCCTGTTCTACGTGAAAGTGCTGATCCTGAATTACTGTATGGGTACTGCAAAATACAAGATGCACTCAGACCAGAAGAACAGAGACCTTAGTTCACTCCTGCATCGACGACCTTTGGCCCTGATAACAGCTGCCAGCTGTTGTAGCAACGAGTCAGCAAGGATCCTGTAGCATCTTGGGATTAAAGCTGATAGAGGGCTGCAGCGCCGCCCGGGTCCCAATGGGTTCTGACACGCTGAGTCGATTCGGGTAGATCGGGCTTGGGTTGGACTCGGGCTCCTTTAACTTCACATATACGTGCAGAACACACATAGGCTACTGTATGAAAAATTGTCATATCGATATTTTATAAATATTATACATATGTACGCCTGCATTACATGTGATTAGTTGACCATGCTGTGTGTGTGTGTGTGTGTGTGTGTGTGTGTGTGTGTGTGTGTGTTAGCATGTGTCAGAGAGAACATGTATTAGAGAGCTTAAAGTGATATTGGTGTCGTTACGGGCTGAAAGATTGCAGACTTTGTTGGGGTGGGGCCGGACTAGGGCTGGAATTTTTGGCTCGTGCAGGTCTCTAAAAGCTGACCATGCAGACACCAGCAATTTCCGCTTCCGGTGTGGGAAGATGGCGGCGCGAATTCACATTTGCAGCGGCCTCACCCAGCACTGTCCGTGCAGTGTCTTTGTCCACGTCTGCGTCTAAGTTTGTGTCTTTGTTTGATGGCTGGGAGAGCTGGCGCTGGATCGGCTGGGAGAGCTTGGTCTGCTGCATCCTGTGGGAACAGGGACCACGGCCCTGCCCGGAGCTGCGTCTGAGGAGGTAACACCGAGGGTGGTCTGACAGGATGCGGAAGCGGGGCAGGCTAAGCTAACTGCTAGCCCATGCAGACCGGCAGTTCCGATAACAGTGATGGCGGTCTGGCGGCGGCCATATCTGGCGTCGACTGTGGTGTTTATGGTGTCGTTGTGTGGAGTGCGGGGAGGTGTGTCGAGGGTGTATGGCTGGGAGAGCTGGCGTTGGATCGGCTGAGGAAGCCTGGTCTGCTGCTTCCTGTGGGCCAAGGACCACGGCCCTGCCTGGAGCTGCGCCCGAAGAGGAAACACCGAGGGCGGTCTGACAGGACGTGGAAGCGGGGCAGGCTAAGGTAACTGCTAGCCCATGCAGACCAGCAGTTCCGACAGTCAGCCTGGCTGGCGTGCGTTCCCTTGGACAGTGATTTTTTTTGTTTGGTTTGGATATATGTGTTAGTTTGGATATATGTGTTAGTTTGGATGTGTGTGTTAGTTTGGATATATGTGTTAGTTTGGATGTGTGTGTTAGTTTGGATATATGTGTTAGTTTGGATGTGTGTGTTAGTTTGGATCTATATGTTAGTTTGGATATGTGTGTTCTTGTAGGTTTTGGATGTGTTTTTGTCTTTGTGTTGCACTGCTGTGGGCTCAGTGAAACGATATTTCGTTTGATTTCCTGTAAGCTAGTACATGAAATAAAACGACAAGTGTTCCTGTTCGTGCACCTGTGCAGGGCTGATGGGTGGATGTCCCCTACCACAGAGGCTGCGTTCCAGTTCATCCCAAAGGAGTTCAATGGGGTCGTTATCAGGGTATTGTGATGGCCAGGTCGTTAACGTCATTTCACCGGAATGTTCCTCGAAACGTCCCTGGACAGTTCTTGCGTTATGAGAGGAAGCATTATCTTGTTGAAAGTACCCATCCGCTTGGGGGGGGGGGTACATCATGGCCATGAATGGATGAACCTGGTCTCCTACGATGCTAAGATATACCCTGGCATCAAGGCGTCGATCTGCAGGTATTAATGGACCCGGTGTGCTCTAGCCAAATCCTCTCAGTAGGGTTTCTGTTCTTCTGGTGACTGAGTGTTCAGCTCCATTCCTACCCTGGAGGTATTTTCTGCTGCTCTTCTTTCAGATGTTTGTCAGTTTTGGCGAGAGGGGTTTAGTGACGTGCTCCACGGACCACCTGCTGATTCTGTGGAAGAACGGAGAGAGGCAGTCACACCTCCGCAGTCTGGCGTTGTTTCAGAAACTGGAGGAGAAAGGAGGACTCTGATGTCGTATCCTTGCACTGAACAAAACGACAGCTACGGGTCATGTGTCGGCCTGCCGTCTCTCAGGAACAAGTTGAATTTATTTACATTATTCTTATTTGCATTTTCACTTTCAAAAGCAGAATGTGTGCTAGACTTTTAAAAACTCACTGAAATTATGGGTGGGTATTTATTACTGTATCAACCATCAGGAATAGAAAATATCCTGAATGTGAATATACTGGCTGTGGCTGTAGATTGTGTGGCGAGTCACAGGCTCGCCACACAATCTCATGTAACGCAAACATTTTAATAATATCAATTACACACGGGCTACATTTTGCACCACAGGTCACGTGCTCCATTTGTTTTGTTTTTGTAAAAATGGAACAAGTTGTTCGTCCATTTAGGAGAAATGTCCGTAGGGGGGCAGAGTGTAATGTCGCCCCCATGTGTGCACTAAAGGTACTACATTACAAAAAATAAAACGTCATCGAAACTTTAGGTTTTACTGTAATTTTGATATGGATGTCTCAAGACTCTCTGTGTATAGCAACATACTTATAAATATTAGATAATAATATTTAGTGACATTCATACTTTTTGCAGGGAAACGGGCAAACTGGGGGGGCGGTTGAGATGGCTTGCACATGTGTGAAGGAGAGATGCTGGGTATACTGGGCTGAATATGCAGCTGCCAGGGAAGAAGAAAAGAGGAAGGCCAAAGGGGAGGTTTATGGATGTGGTGAGGGAGGACATGCAGGTGGCTGGTGTGACAGAGGAAGATGCTGAAGACGGGAAGTGATGGAGACGGTTGATCTGCTGTGGCAACCCCTAACGGGAGCAGCTGAAAGTAGTAGTAGTAGTAGTAGTAGTGTATTTTTATTTCTGCAGAACTTTAGGCTGGAGTGACAGTTTAGGCTGGAGTGACAGTTTAGGCTGGAGTGACATTCTGTCATCATTATTTACGGAGCCCTCTCTTTTGGTAATCGGCTGAAATCATATTCAGTCACATCTTTGGCTATTAGTACACTGCTTAATCCCAGAGGCTTCCAGTTACAAGGCAGAGATCATTTTCATCCGCAAGGAAGAGGGTGGGGTGGTGCGGTGGCGCAGTGGTTAGCACAGTTGCCTCACAGCAGGAAGGTCGTGGGTTTGAGCCCCGGGGTAGTCCAACCTTGGGTTCGTCCCGGGTCATTCTCTGTGTGGAGTTTGCATGTTCTCCCCGTGTCTGCGTGGGTTTCCTCCGGGTGCTCCGGTTTCCTCCCACAGTCCAAAGACCTGTAGGTCAGGCGAATCGGCCGGACTAAAGTGTCCCTAGGTGTGTGTGTGTGTGTGGGCCCTGTGATGGCCTGGTGGCCTGTCCAGGGAGTCTCCCCACCTGCCGCCCAATGACTGCTGGGATAGGTTGCAGCATCCCCGCAACCCTGAGAGCAGGATAAGCGGTTTGGATAATGGATGAACAGATGGAAGAGGATGGGGATTTTCAGGGAAACGTCTTATCAAATCTTAAAAGATTTATTAAATTAAATTTAAGTTTTACCATTGATCTCAATAAGATGTTATTTAATTTAACATGTCATTTCACTCAATATGCTGCAAGTTTATTTCACTGACCACATGTCCATCCTTATGATTTCATTTTTGTTACTACCCCAAATTCCTCTATGAAACTGAAGAGCCAAATCTCTTCTGAACCCATTGTGATGTATACAGAAGGAAGCAAGGCAGAGAGAAGCAGAACATAAGAAAAAGAAAGTGCCACTTTTTGAGGATGTGAATCAAATTCTAATCTGTGATCCACTCTCAATTATTCTTAAGTAAACCGTTAATTGATTAGCTATTGATAAACCAGTAATTAACTCATTTTGAGAGTGCATTGCTTCAACTGGCACACCTTAACATGCAACTCAGAAATCAGCAGGTGGTGATGTAGTGACGTGGGTTTCGTCAGTCAAGGTCAGATGGTGAGCCCTTCAGCTCTGTGGACTTCCACTGCATGTCAGTAACACCTGGCGGCTCACGATGACGGGAATCTGCAACAAAACTCATAAAAGTATCACCATTGTCTTAGGATGGTAAAGAGACAACAGACGATGTTCTCCATTGACATTATTTTTTTTGAGGGGGGGGGGCTTTTTCTGCGGCCAATTAACCCACTCTTCCGAGCCGTCCTGGTTGCTGCTCCACCCCCTCTGCCAATCCAGGGAGGGCTGCAGACTACCACATGCCTCCTCTGATACATGTGGAGTCGCCAGCCGCTTCTTTTCACCTGACAGTGAGGAGTTTCGCCAGAGGGACGTAGCACGTGGGAGGATCACACTAGTCCCCTTACTCACCCCCACCCCCCGAACAGGCGCCCCGACTGACCAGAGGAGGCGCTAGTGCAGCCACCAGGACACATACCCACATCTGACTTCCCACCCACACACACGGCCAATTGTGTCTGTAGGGAAGCCCAACCAAGCCGGAGG
This sequence comes from Lampris incognitus, assembly GCF_029633865.1. Lineage (NCBI taxonomy): Eukaryota > Metazoa > Chordata > Actinopteri > Lampriformes > Lampridae > Lampris > Lampris incognitus. The sequence goes on from NC_079222.1 coordinate 36,165,434, forward strand.
TAACATGAGCATCCGAATCGATGATCCCCGTGTTGGTGGGCAATGGAATAGACCACCACGCTACCCGGACGCCCTCTCCGTTACGACATTCTTATTGGCAGTCTATGGTTGTGAAGTTCCTCACAGCGAAGGGGCTAGAGGAGCTGAAGACCAAAAAGAAATGGGAAAAACTGGGGTCATAAAAACCACAAAATAACCACTTCTAGATAGGGTGTTGCAGAACAGCTTTTGCAAATGACACGATTCAAAATGATTGTAGACATGTACACGCGTCAACCTGAAATGTGTTTGAGCCTTTTGTTCTACTTGCATAAGTCAAGGTAAGGGCAACATAAGGCTGCTCTATAATGCCCATCTAATTGTGATGCATAAAAACCCAGAATTCTCTTTGGATTTAAGAACTTAATCTTTATTGATGAAGACTAGATGGACTAGTTTTCTCTTTGCACTGAGTAGTTATGACCGTAGCCTTCATGTCTCTTGCATGGCTTCTCCAAGTGATGAAGATTAAGGCTTGTTCAAATATTTATAAAAGAGTGAGGCAACGCACTTGGCAAATGGTAATAGGCCGGCTAGGTGTGATTCTGCAGGGAGCCACTAGGGGGCCTCCTGTGACAGGCAAACCCACGTTTTGTGATTCATGAAACTTGCTGCCAACCGTTGCACGTGCCTAATGTGACCCTAACCTTAACCGAAGTTGTTTTACTCAATTTTTGTTAACCCTTGCATAATTAAAGTAGAGGTTTGCATGTCGAAGTAAGGCCAAAAGTTCCTCCCTGTTGTACATGGCTTTCATTGTGTCTGGTGTGTAATTCAACACATGCATGTTCAGTTGTATGTCACACACTTCCACAAGAACATGTGATGTCAGTGTCAATAATAACTACACAAACGGTTTTTATGCGGATGAAATCCATATCTTATGTAAAACATGTTTGTGTACGAGACATTTTCTGTTTCTAAGTGGAGGGCGGCACAGTGGCCCGGTGGTTAGTGCTGTCGCCTCACAGCAAGAAAGTCCTGGGTTCGAACCCAGGGGTTATCTAACCTTGGGGGTTATCGCAAGTCGTCCTCTGTGTGGAGTTTGCATGTTCTCCCCGTATCTGTGGTAGGTTTTCTGCGGGTGCTCCGGTTTCCTCCCACCATCAAAAAGACCTGCATGTTAGGGTTAATACTCCTGTCTGTGGCCCTGACCGGGGCTTGGCAAGACGAACTGGAGTTGGTCCCCGGGCCCTGCAACTGCCCACTGCTCCTAGCTACACAGCTAAGATGGGTTAAATGCAGAGAAAGAATTGCCCCACGGGGATCAATAAAGTAGTAAAAAAAAACAGCCTCTGCAGGCTTAGAGGGGCATTTGAAGTGAGCATGTGCAGAACAATGAATGTGAACCCGTTAGCGCTTGGCAAACTTGGCATATGGCGTTGTGTTGTGTGCATGTGTTTGCTGACACTTCTTTGTATTTGTGAGAGTTGTTGCTTAAGTTTCCTTCCTCTCGGGTCAGAAACGTCACAGTTTGTTATATGTGTTTGTGATCATTTGAACTTTTCTGATTACACTGATGTCTTTTTACCTGACGAGGTGGTGAATAAAAGCTGCTTACCACTCATGTAAAACTTTGTATTTCAAGAATTTTTTTTCCTTTCTTTTTGCCACAGAAAAAGGTTTTGACAGTTAGGAGGGTTTTTGACAGAACATTGAAAGAAGACAACAAAATCCAGAGGTGGCAAACGGACAAAACACTTAGATGTGGTTGATCACTTCTAATATAACTGATGCAAAAGCTCTTCTTACTCCTATGCCTCAGGAAATTACATATTTAAAAAACACATTACAGTTTTTATGACCAATGGTAATGCAAAAATAGAGCACATATACATTATATGTGTGAGTATATATATATACACACACACATACATATACACGTATTTATATATATGTGTGTATACATATATATATATATGTATACATATATATGTGTATATGTATTATATATGTATACGTCATTATTTCATGTGTTGTCACCAGCATATTTCTGTCTTGTGTTGAAACTATAAAACAATTTAGAGTTGGCACATTGTCTGCACCAACTGATCACTGGTCAACACAATTTTTCTTGCATGGGGTTTTTCAACGGATTCTAGCTCACTTTTGGGTGCTGAATCCAAATCTGGCATCAGTTTTTGCCTATCACATCAGGTTTTTGAACTGTGAAAAATCATTATTTTTGAGAAAACGGCAATTTTACACTCGGAAGTTAAAAAAACACTGTTGCATTAGAAGATCGATAGATGCAAAAATGATTACAATGAATAAATAAACACCCAGCCTAGCATGAAATTACTTAGGAAATGAATAGGGGTCATTTTTGTCCCCACCAAGATTGCCAGACTAGATGGTCAACTTTTGTAAAAATCCTGAATAAGGAGCATACAGATAGCACAAAAAATTGACGTGATAGAGCAAATCTGAGCTCAGATTTGGATTCAGCAGCCCAAAATTAGCCAAAAACAGTTTCCAAAGTCCACGCAAGAAAAAAAAACTATATTTTTGTAGACCAGTGTAAGGAAACCTCTGAATTGGCGAGACAGACGAAGAAGAAGTGGCAAGAGATGAAAGCCGAACCACCATTAACGATGATGGCTCGTCCACGTCACGGCAGTACAATCCGACTTTCACCTTAACTGACTCTTATCTAGAAGGGAGGCACGAGGGACAAACGCCACCAGAGTTCACGAATCAAACGTGGGTCGTTACCAGTGCCAGGAGGAGAGGCATGTCTGTATGCGTGCGATGTGGAAAAAAAAATGAGAATATGTTCGGTTATCTTTGTGGGTAGAAATCTTCAAGTTCAGCTTGTAAGAATATCCTCTCACATGGTCAGCAAAATTCATCCCACATTTCAAGTCACCATACAAAGGGGAAATTATGGGAAGAATCGGCCTTTTTCTTCTTCAGATCGCTTCCCTCAACACACACACACAACTGGCAACGATGTTATACAAAAGATCAACACAAAGTCAAGCCAAGTTATATGACATCCTTGCCACACCTCAGCAGTAACAGAAGCATTGTGATTATAGTGAAGCCTAAAACAGAGAGGTGGGGACATTAAGGCATTTAGACCTCGCTCAACAAGAAAGTGACGACCTCTTCAATTCATCCTCGGCACGTCCGAGCCTTTCATGTTATATTTCAAGGTTTTTTTTTGGAAATAAAACCTTCATGGCTTTGTCTTTTGGCTTCATTCAGTTGACTCTCAACTGGAAGAGTAGCTTGGTTTTTGTAGGGATGGGTAAAAAGAGTAAGGCACCTGTGAACATGGACACTGCTGTTAGTATGTTGCTGTATCTGTCGTTTCTAGGTTTGACAGGACTTTATCTCGCACCCAGGCCCTCCTCACTGGAGATGGGGTGAGTATGCGGTGTTGGGAGTAGACGCTGGAAGTTGCGTTGAGATTACACATCAGCCGGACAGACACCGGATCAGAGCCACCTTGTTTTTTAGAGATTATTTCAGTACTGTATTTAGGATGGATCTCCAGTGTGATACGAGCTGCCACGGATTTCAATTGTGTTAACCCTAAGATGAGCGGGCCCTAAAGGGTCACTTGTCAAAGAACTGCATTAATATCTGCTGTAGTGAAATAATGCATCTAAATCCAATTTGCAGTTGCAAATTGAAAACCCATACAGATCCTTTCTTAATCACTTTGCTCATGGCCGAGAAGATTTAATCCGTCCCGATCTTGTTCCCAAACTCAGTAAGACGATCAGTAGTTTGCTCTACATCTGACGTGGCTCCCTCACACAGTTCATTCACTACTATTCATGCTAATTTCTTCAGGTGTTTTTATATTTGGGAGTACAAAACTGCAATTTTAATCCCACTTAATAGCATCTAACTAGATGAAGTATTAACCTCTAATATCTGTGCACAGTTGTCAAGACACATCGTGACCTCAACTGGTCGTGAACACTCTGACCTTGCCTCGTCAATATAAGTCTAGATACAACATTGTCTCCACGATTTGCTCTTAAATGCAGGTCTTATCGTGTAACACGATGGTAATCCATTCGACCACCTGAGCTCTACTATCTTCACTAATAGAAGTCTGCATAGCCCTCGAAGTGAGCACAGGAATCCATCAGTATGGTCCTGTAATCCTGATAGAAAGCGGTTCACCTGGGGACCGGTATTTGGGTGATATGCTCTTAAGCCTTTCATAGAACTAGATGACAATCCATTTTTACATTCACCAGAGACAGACCGACTTCCTTTTGACCTCTGTTAGTGGGACTGTGCTTCCAGGCTGGTGTTACTTTACAGAGCTGATCCCTGTGTTGGGCTCCCTGTTCCTGTGGGGGTATGGAGGAGCATCCCTATATCAAAATATCATAGCAGCTATTAAACTGGGCCCTTAAGGGTAGTGTCCATACGGGCGAACAGGAATCTCACATTGAAGAATTTCATCAAAAACTGGGTCCCGGACAAAAGAATGTGGGTCCAGTCGACCTTAGTGCCAATCTTGCTACAACAACACTTTACAGCTAACACCTCCTTTGGTAGGAGGAGAACATCTCATCCGAATGGGGAAAGAGGTTGAGAGATGGGCATTAACTAATATCTCTTCATTATATTATGTTATTATATTCATGTTTGCGATGAAAAAAATATCGATACACTTGGGTATCGCGATACTTTTTGTGAGACTTATCGATTCTCAAAATAACGGTTTACATGCAAATATTTGTTGCAGTGGTTCATTTTGTGCTGAGTATAAAGCCCCGACTGTTAGATAGCAGTGTTGTATTCAGCCATTCAACTCGTCCACTCCACCCTAACAGTGTCAACCGAGACAGGACGTAGTGTAAACACAAAGCACACAGGCCTATGAAGTCACGATGTATCGCCTTGGTTACAGTATCGTGATATATTGACTCATCACCCCTGTGTCGTGATACGTATCGTATCACCCGATTTTTGCCGATACGCTGCCCTAATAAATGTATACAAACACACGGTAACAATTTCTGTTGTTACCGTGTTTACAACATCGGTCACCGTCTTATTCTCCGTATTGCTATTAGAGTAACCGAACAAGAAAGAATCACGAACAAAAAAAAAACCCAACTAAAAAACAGACAGTACTGCCAAAGGAAATAGATGACAGGAGCGCTCACCACTGACATGTTTTGATCGGCTAAAGTGCAGTTGTTTTTTAGCGTGTTTCCTTTGTTCTTGTCTGGTTCAGATTGCCTGCTGAGCCACGAGGCCCGCAGAATTCAATAGCGGTGCCAGAAGCGATACATAAAATTGCCCTAAAGTGTCAAAAAAGAGGGTTCGCAGGGGTTGGAGAGGCCCTGAAGAGCAATCTCAAATAACAACCTTTTCTTCAGTGATAGCACACTACCTGTGAACAAATCCCTGAAGGAGAATAGGATGTGATTCGAGTAGGAACCAAAGTCTTAGCGCTCTCAGTCAGCCATGTGTCCTTGATTGGTCTCCGACTCCCCATCACAATGACTTGCTACTTGATACATGTAGGGCCTGGGGGGTTGTGAAGCTCCAGAATATCGCAGTAAACGAGATCAATTCCAGTGCAGAACCGTGTTCGCAGTCCGTCCCCACTGAGGGCGATGGAGAGGTGGGAAGGGGAGGCGAGGAGGGCCGTGTCACGGAGGGGTCGGGGGACGCAGGCTCTTACAATTCATATCGTCTAAACTCTTCCAATAGGTGTAGTTCTCCGTCAAGTGCTCCATAAGGATAGGCAGGCAAGCAAAGGCTACGAGAGATGGAAAGAGAGGATAGGGTCAGATTACTATAATGACAGTACAGACACATATAAACACAGACGTGCACGCGTTGCAGAATAACACAACATTTCTGGGAAAGTGTGTCTTGCAAGATTTGATCTGGAGTGTGGAGTTTGCATGTTCTCCCTGTGTCTGCGGTGGGTTTTCTCCAGGTGCTCTGGTTTCCCCCACCAAATAACATGCATGTTAGGGTTAACACTCCTGTCTGTGCTCCTGAGCAAGGCACGGCAAGACAGACTGGAGTTGGTCCCCGGGTGCTGCCCACTGCTTCTAGCCACACAGCTAGGATAGGTTAAATATAGAGCGTAATTTCCCCACAGGGATCAATAAAGTATCTCAAAATAAAAAAATAAAATGAAATTACTACCATGAAATGTCAGGTGACCGGAGACACCTGCCATCACTCAACTTTAAGTTGTTGTTTCAAATGAGGGGAATATGTGTGTGTGTGTGCATGCATTTGGGAGTTTATGTAGTACTATGTGGGTTTATGTGTGCCCATAAATGTAAATGTATGTGTGTGAGTGGTGTGTGTGTGTGTGTGTTATCGGTTTATTTACGGTGGCTAATGTTATGAAAACACTGCAATGTTGCTCCCACACAATAGGACATCTGGGGTAAAAAGGTCTCTCTCACACACACAGGTCGCGGCCTGCGGTGCACGAGTTGGTTCCCAGAACAGCCCACACTGTTTACTTTCTCATTTGCAGCCTGCTGTGACCTCTGCTGCAGCTCTGCAGGCTGCTGACCCGGCAGTGACCCGGCAGTGACCCAGTAGTGACCCCCCCTCACTGGCCCAGCTGCGACCTGGGCGAACTGAATGCAGCTGCATGTGTGGTTGGATGTTTTTTTTGTTTGTGAGTGGGTTTTGCTCGCCATGCTGCTTCTCTCTTCCCCACTTCCTCTCCCTCGACACCCCGGCAACTTCTTTCCATCCAACTGCTGGCTGGAATTTTTCCGTGACATCAAAGTTGCGTTGACAGTAAACAAGCTTCCTCTTTAGGGACTAAACTAAAGAGAAAGCCAGTGGGAAAGGAGGACTATCAGTACCACAATGTCCTGAGAGCCTTTCATATACCTCTCCCCAGCTTTTCCTGGAAGCTCCTAGTCAAGTCAAATTTTGCTTGAATGGCTCTGCATCACAATTCAGTCCCAGGGGACTTTACAGTTACAGTATATTTTGTGTAATGTGTGGCAACCCGTATCCTCAGACCCTCGATGCAGAGGAGGGAAAACTCAACGGAAAAAAAGACATGATCAGGAACAAATCATTTGAAATACGGGGAAAAAAAAGAAACATGGATCCACAGTGATTTCTAAGTTCTCATGAACAGCGACAGCACTGTGACTGGTTGCTTCTCATTAGAAGCAATACTGGCACACCTTGAGTCAACTGCATGAATTGAAACCATTTCAGTAAACTAACAAGAGGCTTCTGAAGCGATGACGTCCGTGAGAGCCAGCTTAAGGACTTTTATAAACTGGTATCATGGTTTTTAGGGTGGCGTGAGCATCATAGAACGGACCAAGGCCGCCATTATGACCATTTTAGATTCTCAAAGTTTAATAACTTTGTGGGAGGGGGGGGGATAGATACAGACCTGCTGCTCCCTGAATTCTCCTAAAATTGCATATATTTACATTAAAATGAGTTTTAGATCCGTTGCACACACGCAAAAAAAAGTTATGATAAGATCTACCTAAAACCACCATGAGCGGTCAAAATGTCCGCTTGTAATCTGCACGTGATTGTGTGCGTCATATGACTATTTATGACGCGTGTTGGTCACGTCATTTCCTTCGTGAAGTTCGTTGCTCTGTCCAAGAAACACTCTAGCGCCCTCCAGTGGAGAGGAATAGTCTAAACTTGATGTGTGATGATGTCCAACATGTCTGGGTACAGACGCACCGTGACTACCACCGAGGCGCTGCAGTATTTACAGGCGTTGGACAGCGGCCATTTTAAATTGTTTGAAAAATAGTATTAAAGTTGTTAAAATGTTAATTTTGGTGTCAGCTAGTTTAATAACAGACACACTAACATATGTAACGCATTAATAGCTCAGTTGGGTATTTATCTTGACAGAATATAGAGTTTAAAAACCATGGCGGTCAAAATGACTGCCAACGGTCGTTCTAGTAGTTTTTAAGTTCCGGTCGTTGTTTGGGACTGTTTCAATATTTGGTTTCAGTTTTGTTTTACATTTCACATTTGATAGGCCTTGTTACGTTCGACCGTGTCTCTCTGAAGTTTAGAAATAGTTTTATAGTTGGTAAAATGTTAAGTTTGGTGTCAGTCGTTTCCTAACAGACTTACTAACATATGCAATGCATTAATATCTCAACTGGGTATTTATCTTGACAGAATATAGAGTTTAAACACTGGCGGTCATGTTGACCACCCATGGTCGTTTCAGGTAGGAGTGAAATCCCGGTGGTTCGAGTGTTAAGGCCAAACAATGGAATGAACAGTAAGACTAGCACATTTGTTCAACAGTGAATACTAGTAATTGAATATTCATTACCAAATATTGATCGATAAGGGGGGGCATTGTAGAAATAAATCCACTATACCACTGGCAGGGGTAGAAAAGAGCAAAATGTGTGCAAGCTGGTTGAAGAAGTGGGAGGATGGGGCACCATGGGGAAATGAAGACCCCTATGGACATGCTGTCCATCTGTCTTACCAGTTCTGACACCATGGCCTTTTATGGAATCTAAATTAATAAGAAATCCACAGGAGGCTGATACAGGATCAGCCTACTTGGCATAGGGAATTGAGGAGAAAATAACTAAACAAACATACATCAGGATCTACCCTCAACCACGCTCTCAAAAACTATCCATCCACCCATTATCCAAACCAGACACCCTGGACAGGCCGCCAGACCATCACAGGGCCGATCTCCAAAACTAGCAAGTACAAAAAAACATGCAAACACATTGCAACAAATTGCACATAACAGAAAAAGTGTCCATGTACTTACCATCCCAGGCGTCAAACATGCCAGTGATAAAATAGTCTATGAAGGACATCTGAGACTTGGGCACACTACAGGTATTCCTGTCAAACACCGGCATTACCACCGGAAGCTCTCGTCTCTTCTCTTCGTCTGTCTGCAGATCATACACACAAACACACAGCCAAGTCATCGTAAAAGAGAAAGAGCTGGAATGACAAGTCCAGGTAAATGTATAGCCAGCTAATCAGTAGATTAAGAGGAATACATTCAGTGTTGTAGAATTTTTAGACAACTGAAAAGATAGAAAGTAAGAGCTCCAACAAAAACCTTTTTCTCTGTAACAGATCTAACAGGTTTGTACTGTATTGGTTTCACTGGGCTAAAGAGCAATATCCCCATCATACCTGTGCAAAATACTCCTCAGAGATGCGCCCGGCCCACTCAATGCACAGCTCAAGTGGCCGGCAGGGGTTTGCAACATCTGCACACTTGATCAACATCCTTTTGATGAGCAGCCGGTTCTCTGGAGAGTTCCTCATGCTGGCCCTGCCTTCATAATCACTGTTCTCAGTCTATTAGAAACACATAAAAGACAGAAATATGTATAGGTGTACACTTAAGTGTGTGTGTGTATGTGTGTGTGTGTGTATAAATATATAAAACTTTGTTTAAAGAAACACTCAACGGTAGGGAAAGTGATCAACAAATAAGGAGCAAAATAATCCAGTGAGTCAAGTAAATTATTTATGAGACAGTACAAGCCTGTTTGATGCCATAAGCAATCATCAGCTGCAATCTGTCAAACATTTTCCCGAAATCGTCAATGGTGTTGATAGAAGTGCTCAACTAATGAGGACCGGAATATCAATATAAATATCTATATATATCTATATAGTGTATATCTATATCTATCTATCTATCTATCTATCTATCTATCTATCTATCTATCTATCTATCTATCTATCTATCTATCTATCTATCTATCTATCTATCTATCTATCTATCTATCTATCTATCTATCTATCTATCTATCTATCTATCTATCTATCTATATATATCTATATAGTGTATATCTATATCTATCTATCTATCTATCTATCTATCTATCTATCTATCTATCTATCTATCTATCTATCTATCTATCTATCTATCTATCTATCTATCTATCTATCTATCTATCTATCTATCTATCTATATATATATATATATATATATATATATATATATTTTCCATTGATATACCATTCACGAGAGATTGTAAGACCAGACAGACCAACCTGAGCACAGCCTTGATTGACTACAAGAAAGCCTATGATTCAATGCCCCACACCTGGTTATTGGAGTGCTTGGTAGTATACAAAGCCAACAGGACACTAATAGCTTTCATCAAGAACTCAATGCGGCAGTAGAAAACAACACTAGAGGCCAACTCAAAGACAACCCCACAGGTAACCATCAAATGTGGCATATACCAAGATGATGCACTGTCCCCACTGCTGTTCTGCATAGGTCTGAACCCCCTCAGTCAGGTCATCACAGAGTGGCTATGGATACAGGTTCAGAAGTGAGCTACCATCAGCCACCTCCTATACACGGATGACATCAAGCTGTATGCCAAGAATGAGTGAGACATTGACTCTCTGATCCACCTCACCACGATCTACAGCGACGACATCGATGTGTCTTTTGGACTGGACAAGTGTGGTCGAATGGTGGCAAAAAGAGGAATAGTGTCGAGGACTGAAGGGGTTGAACTACCAGATGGCAGGATAACAGACATACAGGATAGTTACAAGTACCTTGGTATTGTCATGGCTTTTTTTTTTATTCTACTCTGACAATAAATGAGGAGCAATACAAAAATCTCTTCAGTATTGTGACACTTTAATATGTTCATGAATAGACGCACAAAGCATAGATAAAGTTTGCCCCGATCAGGACAGTATGGTCTCTCTTATATGTATGGCAGTTGTCTGTTCTTCTCCTCCTTATCTCATGTTTTTCCAGCTCTCATCCCACCAAGGCCATTTCTCTTGTTACTGTGTATAGACTTTGATACATCCAGTGAGTTTCTCACACATTCTTCTGCTATCAACCAACAGTTAACAACAGGCCTTTATTTGTTGATATGAAGAAGACACCTTATAAGACCACCTTTGTTCTGTTATATATGAACTTCTATCTAAGCAATATAGACTTAAGTTAAACATGGTAAAGATCATACATGCTCACAGATTAAAACTAAGCAAACAGCATAGGATATGGCAGAGAAATTGCCTTCACGGTATTCCACAGGCAACCTCCAGAGAGTGAGGCAGGACCTGAGGAGCCAGCTCAATGGGAAGAATAAGATCCAAGCCATTAACACATATGCCCTACCAGTCTTCAGATACTCAGCTGTAATTATAAGCTGGCCAAAGGAGGAGGTAGAAGTCACAGCTATCAGGACACGGGAACTCCTCATAATGAATGGAGGGTTCCACCCGAAGTCCAGCAGCCTGAGACTGTACGATAAGCGAAAAGATGGGGGCCGAGGGTTAGTGAGTGTCAGGGCCACTATCCAGGATGAAACAAGGAACATCCACTAATACATGAGAAATAGGGCACCCTAAGGATGGACTGCTGACTGAGTACCCCAGGCAGCAGAAGACAGAGTGTGGAGGAAGAAGAAGAGGAGGTATCATGGAATGGATATCAGGACACAGACTATATATATTCACACCTAGGGACAATTTAGTAAGGCCGATTCACCTGACCTGCATTTCTTTGGACTGTGGGAGGAAACCGGAGCACTTGAAGGAAACCCATGCAGACACAGGGAGAATATGCAACTCCACACAGAGGACGACCCGGGACGACTCCCAAGATTGGACTACCCCGTGTCTCGAACCCAGGACCTTCTTGCTGTGAGGCGACTGCGCTAACCACTGTGCCACTGTGCTGCCCCAAACATACCATGCCAACATGCCAACTAAACATATGAGCCTAATGCTTCCCAGCTCTTTCCACTAAGCTCCCTCAACCCACAACTTTGCAGGACAGCAGGATGCAGCGTCGTATGATTTGATGCTCTGCGACAGATAACGTCTCAGTGATGAGCTCTCAGGTTGTACTAGGCTAGTCAAAGGGTAACCCCTTCTCATCATGGGAAATGTTTATTCTACAAAATGTCAAGTACTAAATGCGTGCACGCACACACACACACACACACATCATTGGTGGTCCTTCAGGGTCGAGTATGACCATCTTCCCTCTGGGTCTTCAGGTGGGTGTAGAGGTCGATCCTGGAGCGTCCTAATGGGAGGACGCCTGCATGTGACAGCTTTTTAGGTGGAGTGGCTGATGCACCTGCAGCCGCCCCCTGCCAGTCCTTGGCAGGGGGCGGCCAGAGTCCAATGGCATGTAGGACCAAGACGATTGGGGACCACTCTCTGTTGCAGCCTTCATCCACCTTCACTGCCGTTGTGATTTGGAGACATCTTCCACAGCTGAGGTCTTTGTTGGATCGTGTTTCATCTGGAACCTCCCCTTTGACATGTCCACCTTGGGAGACCCTACCAGGAGCCAAGCTCCGGACGGCATAGCTCTTGGAATCACTGGCACATGCAAGCTTCTCCACCACGGTAAGGTGGCGATCCAGGAGAACACACACACACACACACACACACACACACACACACACACACACACACACACACACACACACAAAACAAAGAAAGTGTGACAGTTCTTACATGTGAGCTGGATTCCTCTATGGCAGCAAGTGGTTTGTTGATGCTGTTGACGAACTTGTTGACGTGCTCAAAGTGTCTCGTCATCTCTGTGGCCAGCACCATGTCGATGATCGCCTGTCGCAGTGTTCGAAACTGGGTCCTGCAAACAGCAGTCACCGAGAAATGTGGGTGAGACCCAACACATTAAAATCAGCAAAGGTTTACGTTGCTGTTGCCATGCATTATTGTGTGATGTCCCACCAGCTGACAACTCACCTCTGTTCACTGCTCGTAGAGATTTTTAAATCTGCATTTGGTTTGAGAAAGGCCTGTAGACAAACTAAAGCCCCAGCTAACAATACTTAAACTATTCTAATACATTCATTCATTATCCAAACCGCTTATCCTTACTCAGGGTCGTGGGGATTCTGGAGCCTATCCAAACAGTCATTGGGCGGGAGGTGGGGAGACACCCCAGACAGGCCACCAGACCATCACCACACACAGGTTCACACCTAGGGACAATTTAGTCCGGCCGAGACACCTGACCTACATGTCTTTGGACTGTGGGAGGAAACCGGAGCACCCGGAGGAAACGGGGAGAACATGCAAACTCCACACAGAGGACGACCCCCAAGGTTGGACTCAAACCCAGGACCTTCTTGCTGTAAGGTGACCGTGCTAACCACTGCGCCACCGTGCCCCTATTCTAATACACAAGACTTTGAACTATACATTGACTTAGAACTTTATTACCATCTTCCCCGTTCTGACCTGTCAATGTTTTTAAAGATGTTGCTCTTGCTGTCCCGGGCAGTAAGCTGGAAGGCAAGTGCTGCATGGTGACTCTCCAGGACTGCGGTGTCGTTGTAGAGGATCGCCAGTTCACTGCCAGCATTGCACAGGTAGGAGTTGGTCCTTCCAGGGTGGTCTACATCATGCACTGTGGCTGCTATCAACGCTGCCACCTCATCCATTTGGTCCAGACTGCTCTGAATGAAACACCATATGCATGGGCATTTTGAGTACTGAACTACTGATGATGATGATGATGACGACGATGATGATGATGATGATGATGATGACAAGATTCACAATACAAGTAGTCCCCGGGTTATGAACGCCCATTTTACGAACACCCGTACTTACAGACCGACCTCCGTAAAGCATTTTAGGCGGTTCGTCGACCCGCGGGAGAACAACGCCACGCTGTCGTCACCATTTTAAGTCAGATTGCCTAAACATTGTTGTGTGCGTTGTTTTATTCATTATTTATTTATTTTTTTTGGGGGGGGGGGGTTCCTCATTTTTCTCCCCAATTGTATCTGGCCAATTACCCCACTCTTCGGAAGAGTCTCTTCCGAGCCGTCCCGGTCGCTGCTCCACCCCCTCAGCCGATCCGGGGAGGGCTGCAGACTACCACGTGCCTCCTCACATACATGTGGAGTCGCCAGCCGCTTCTTTTCACCTGACAGTGAGGACTTTCACCAGGGGGATGTAGCACGTGGGAGGATCACGCTATTCCCCCCAGTCCCCCCCCGCCCCGAACAGGCGCCCCGACCAACCAGAGGAGGTGCTAATGCAACGACCAGGACACATACCCACATCCGGCTTCCCACCCGCAGACACGGCCAGTTGTGTTTGTAGGGACCCTGACCAAGCCGGAGGCAACACAGGGATTCGAACCGGCGATCTCTGCACTGGTAGGCAATGGAATAGACCATCACGCCACCCGGACGCCCCGGGGTAACCTGTTTTTATAACTATGTAACTGAACCCTAGAGCAGTGTTTCTCAACCGGGGGTCCGCGGACCCCTAGTGGTCCGTGGTGTAATTGCAAGGGGTCCGTGAAAATAAAATATCTTTTAAAAAAAAGATCCTATGACATTTATAGAAATAGGATTATTTTACTCAAATGTGACTGAGACCTTTATCTACCTAAACTATAAAGGGTAACAGGACTTTTTTCTCTAATTACATCTGTTTCACAAGTGTAATTTATTGTATTTTAATAAGAGATCTCGCTCCCGTTTGCATTGTTAAAAGTTACTGCATAAAATTTCTGTTGTTACATATATCTGAAAGTTACTGAATACATATTCTGTTTTGTTACATATATCTGAAAGTTACTGAATACATATTCTGTGTTGTTACATATATCTGAAAGTTACTGAATACATATTCTGTTTTGTTACCTATATCTGAAAGTTACTGAATACATATTCTGTTTTGTTACATATATCTGAAAGTTACTGCATAAGAGTTCTGTTGTGTTAACTATATCTAAGTTACAACTGAAAGCTCTTATTTTTGCCCCAAAGAGTGAATAAATGCTATAATGCCATTTAAAATGCAGTTTCTACTGTTTCTATCAAATTGCAACCCCCCTCCCCCAAGATCAGGTGGAGGGGTCCCCAGGGTAGATCAAAAATACGCGGGGGGTCCAGGACCCCAAAAAGGTTGAGAACCACTGCCCTAGAGGACGAGTTTAGGTAGTCAGTTATAATCACTACATGATCAGAGTACGTAAAGACCGGTCTTTCCTCTGAAAAGCCACGTGTGGACTGTTCCTGTTGACTGTTCCTTTCTTCATCGCTATGAGTTGTCAGTCTGCAGAGGTCTTCTGGTCTAATGCAGATCTAACCCCACCTGTGTCTGTGTGTATGCACACACGTGTGTATGTATGTTCATCTTTGTGTGTTTGTGTGTGTGTTCGCATCTAACCTTGACCCTGTCTTTTCGCAGGAAGTAAGCGGTGGCGTGCAGCACATCAGCAGCGTGCGTGGAGTTGTGGTAGGAGTTGGAGGCATGGTAACTAGCCTCAATGAGCTGCAGCCAGGAGCGCAGTGCAGCCTCCGAACAGTTCAGGAACTCACAAACCCCAAAGGCAGAGAAGATCTTTAGTCCCAGATATGTCAGAGGTCTGCAGAGATGAACCAACAAAAACAAAACAAACAAGCAAACAATAAATACAAGTATACTTGACAACAAAAGTGTGTCGACCCAGTAATCCTTAGTGTTTCATTCTACCAGTCAACTCCATCTTGTCATTTTTCTTAGCCTTCTTCTTTTACAACTTCACCCTCTTGAAACAAACTCAATCCCATCTGTCTCTTCTCCCCTCTCTTTCCTCACACCTTCGCCTCCCTTCACTCACTCTCACTCTGTCTCTCTCTAACACTCCCTCTCTCTCTCACCCCCCGTCTCTCTCCCTCTCTCTCTCACCCCCCGTCTCTCTCTCTCGGTGCATGCTGGGGGTCTGTGTGTGTGAGTGAGTGGTCGGCAGAGTGAGCTTTTTCTAGCTTTCTCTTTTTTTTCGGTATCTCGTACTGTTATATTATTGTGGTGTGTATTTCAGTTCGGTTAGATGTTCAGATTTGTCAGGTTTCTGTGGGTTTTGTGTGTTTTTTTTGGTGTTGGGCAGTGCTTTCGCTGCATCAGCACGGATTTCTCCAAGCTGATGAGGAAACACGGACTTAGGATCAGTCCCGAGTTTCTCTTGTTCGGTGGAGGAGTGTGGGTTAGCGGTGGAGGAGGTTGTCAAGGCCGACGGTGTTAAATCTGCAGCCAGAATGAATGGAGTGGTGGTGTTTTTTGTGGATGAGGTGGAGAAGTCTAACGCCATTATCACAAATGGTGTTGTAATGAATGACACGCAAGTGCTGGTGTCGGTACTTGATCTACTTGCCCTGCTCGGGCCCTGCGACTACAGTTGACATCACTACTTCACACATTATGATTAGGTAGGGGCTTGGGTAGGGGCTAGTTCAGTTTAGGAACAGCGGGAAACATTAGATTGACGTTAGACGCAGCTTGGGCCTCTGGCCCTCACGCTCGTTCGCTCGTCTAGGACCCCCCCTCGCTCCTTAGATGCAGTTTGGGCCTTCAGCCCTCGCACCTTTACTAACCAACGTGGATTGTAAAAAACACACAGCTAATAACTATAAAGCTAGTGTTAAACAATGCTAGCTAGCAACATAATCTGTGACGTCTTATGTAGTCGAAGGACCCCGAGTTGAGTTGATGTTGTACCCGAGCAGAAAAATGAACCGGTGCTGCCTCTGGCTTCACCGACTGGGAAGGTGATTCTGTCTAATGCCCCCCCGACCCGTTCGCCAGAGATGAAGTGTTGAAATGGGAGCTTTCCAGACACTTTAAAATAGTGCCCCCCCCACCCCCGGGGCATCCGGTTAGTGTAGCAGTCTATTCTGTTGCCTATTGACACGGGAATCGCCGGTTCAAATCCCCGTTTTACCTCCGGCTTGGTTGGGCATCCCTACAGACACAACTGGCCGTGTCTGTGGTTGGGAAGCCGGATGTGGGTGTGTGTACTGGTTGCTGCACTAGCGCCTCCTCTGGTTGGTCGGGGCGCCTGTTTGGGGGGGGGGGACAGGGCGGAATAGTGTGAGCCTCCCACGCACTACGTCCCCCTGGCGAAACTCCTGGCTGTCAGGTGAAAAGAAGCGGCTGGTGACTCCACATGTATCGGAGGAGACATGTGGTAGTCTGCAGCCCTCTCCGGATTAGCAGAGGGGGTGGAGCAGCGAATGGGACAGCTCAGAAAACAGGGTAATAGGCCAAGGACAATCGGAGAGAAAAAGAGGGGCAAAAAAGGGGGGGGGTAGTGCCCCCCCCATTATAAAAAATCCTGTATGCGTGTAAGTCTCCTTCACTGAAGCATGTGGTTTCTCACAGGAGACAATTGGTCATGAATCTGCACAACAGCAACAAAGAGTTAAACTTGTCATTTCGACTGAGAATTGATGGGTTTGGTTATATTTTGCATGTTACATCAGAAGATGTGAAATGCTTTGGCTGTGGTAGAGAGGGCCATGTGGTCAGAGTTTGTCCAGAGAAACCTGCTGCTGCGTGGCAAAAAGCTTCTGATCGGACTCCTGGAGAAGGAAGACGAGGACAGTCAGACAAAGAGCATGGAGACAAACCTGAGATGAAGGAAAGGAAGGAGGAGACAGATGGGGGCAACAACAAAGATGGTGGAAAAGGGGAGGAAGGACGTAAAGGTGTTGGAGAAAAAGAGGCTTCAACAGTGACGTCATCAGTAATGAAGGAGAGGAGGCAAGTGAGTCTCAGAGCAGTGAGACAGGTGGGGGTGATGAAAACATTGAAGGGGAGGAGGACAAGGAAGACTGTAAAACAGCTGTGGCTGGGCCAGAGGAGGTTCTGACCGAAAGTGTAGATATCGATATGATTCTGAATGAAAGTGTAGACATGGATATGGTAGATGAGGAGAGCAGTCTGACTGTCACTCGTCATAAAGGAAAATCTGAAATCAACATTAGTGGTTCAACGGCAAAGAAGGTGACATGAAAATAGAAACAGACTGTGAGGGGAAAATGGTGGCGTGTGACTCAAGAAATGAAGGTTTTTCTGCTACAGACAGTGTGAGTGAGCAAACTTATGAGGTTGAGAAAATAAAACAGTTCCTACAAAAAAAAAACAAAGAATGCAAAACGAGTGAAATTGGAAAATTACTTTCCAAATAAATCTTAATTCGGTCAGATCAAATAACCTCAGTTAGTGGAGGAGGAGTAGCTGTTATCGTCTCCATACAGTCCCTGCCAATTTCTTATGAACTTAAGTGCTAAAGGGAAAACTGATGGTGGTCAGAGCCAAGTTTGAGTGTTTCACATTCACTTTTATCAATGTATATGCTCCAAATGTTGGCTCAGATAAGAGTTCAGTTATAAATACCTCAAGTGACACTACATCTAGTTGTAGCTCAGATGATTTTTTTGTTTTTAGGAGGTGATTTTAATTGTACTCAATTTGATTATTTAGACAGGAATCATGTTGAACGTCATGCTGCCTCTCAAAGAGCAATTAATAATGTCATAAAAACATAAGACTTGGTGGATGTCTGGAGAAGACTGCACAGTAAAGACAGACAGTACACTTGGGCTCATACAAGGGAAAATTTATTTCCCTGGCTAGACTAGATAGGTTTTATTGTTTCAAACATCACTTTAATATTTTTAAGATGTGTAGCATTTTACCTGTACATTTTAGTGATCACTTATAGTAGTCTGCAGTGTTTTCATTGCGAAAGTTAAGAAACAGAGTGCATACTGTCATTGCAACACCAATCTACTGTGTGATGCTAATTTCAAAGATGTTTTTTAGCTTTATCTGGAGGGTTCATAGGTGTGAAAATAACAGTTTTGCTTCTCTGAGACAGTGGTGGGACTGTTGGAAGGTTAAAATCAAGCAGCTCTGTCAGCAATACACTATGAATGGCACATGAAACATTACTAGATCATTGAGCGCTCCAGAGATTGAGATAGTGGAACTCCAAGATTCAACTGAGTCCACGGGAAATTGGGGGCATATTGAAGCTCTCAAATCCCCAAAAAAAAAGAAGAAGGAAAAAAAGCTTTGTTAGCTGACCTACAAGGCACTAAAGCTCAGGGAGCACTGGTTCGTTGACGTTTCCAGAGCATCAACCAGATGGACGCTCCATCCAAGTTTTTCTTTAGATTGGAGAAGAATGGGCAAAGCAGGTACATCCACACCTTAAGGTCAGCTGATGGAAAAGAGCTCACAGAATCTGACGATATCCAAAGACGGGCAGTGCCGTTCTACTCCGAGCTGTATTAAACAGAGTATGTGGTGAGTGAACAGCTATTTGACTGTTTCTGTGAGGGTTTGCCCACAGTGTCCAGAGATGACCATCCCGAGACGGAGGATCCATTGATTTTGGAGGAGCTGTATGCAGCCCTGCAGGGGATGGATGGAGGAAAAGCCGCGGGCATTGATGGTCTTTCTATGGAGTTTTATAAGACCTTCTGGAATGAACTTGGTTGAGACATTATGGAAGTTTTCAATGAGAGCTTTGAAAATCTGAGCTACAGGAGAGCAGTCATTACTCTGCTGCCAAAGAAAGGAGACCTTCAGGACATTAAAACCTGGTGGCCAGTCTCCCTCCTCTGCTCAGATTATAAAATCTTGTCCAAGGCTCTGGCTAACCGGTTGAAACAAGTGATGGATGAAGTAATTCACCTGGACCAGACTTACTGTGTGCCTGATAGGACACCACAGACGATGTGTCTTTAATCGGGGATATTTTGGATGTCTCTAGGTCTTTGGGCATGGACTTTGGTCTCATTAGATCAAGAAAAAGCATTTGACAGGTATGAGCAACTTTACCTCTGGAAAGTTTTGGAGCAGTTTGGTCTCAGCCCACATCTCATTGCTATGATCAAAGTTTTGTATCAATACATTCAGAGGGTATTGAAGATAAATGGGGGCTGAGTGTTCCCTTAACAGTACACAGAAGTGTAAGACAGGGCTGCTCTCTATCTGGAATGCTCTATGCATTATCTATTGAGCCCTTGTTACACAAAATTTGGTCTCGTGTTAATGGTTTGGTTTTACCTGGTTTTAATACTGCTCATATTTTATCGGCTTATGCTGATGATGTCATGGTCCTGATTGGAAACCAATTCAACATTAATATTGTTGATATAATTGTGTTGGAATTTGGTCTTATTTCTGTGGCAAAGGGGAACTGGAGAAAAAGTGAAGCACTGGCAGTTGGAAACTGGTCTGGTGGTCTTCAAGTTTTACCAGGGGGTTTGGGATGGAAAAAAGATGGCATCAGGTATCTGGGTGTTTGTCTTGGTAATGATAAGATGGTTAAGAGAAACTGGGAGGACATGTTAGAGAAGATGAAGGGGAGGTCAAACAAGTGGAAATGGCTGCTCCCTCAGATGTCTTTTAGAGGA
This sequence comes from Lampris incognitus, assembly GCF_029633865.1. Taxonomy (NCBI): domain Eukaryota; kingdom Metazoa; phylum Chordata; class Actinopteri; order Lampriformes; family Lampridae; genus Lampris; species Lampris incognitus. The sequence goes on from NC_079222.1 coordinate 36,185,665, forward strand.
CGAGCTCTAGTCATTAATAATATTGTATCATCAGCACTATGACACCGTTTAGCCTGTATGGAGCCACCTACTGGTTTATTCCCAAAATTACAAGCAGTTTTAGTAGATTAGGTTTTTGTTTTGTTGTTTTTTTGTTTTGTTTTTGGGAATAAGATACATTGGGTGCCTACAAGTGTGCTTTACTTACCAAAGGAAGGGGGGGGGGGGCAAGGCCTGGTACACCTAGCAAGTAGAGTGGCAACTTTTCATTTTCAATTTGCACAGAAATATCTGACTGGGCTTAATTATCCAGTGTGGAAGTAACATTTTGAGAAGAATAGATAAGTCAGGACTCGACACTGCAATGTTTTTAATGGATTCGTCTTTTTTTTTAAATTGTTCTCTTGCTTGATTATTATAAGGGAGTTTTTAAGGCTTTGCACCTTTTAAAAAGAGAAGTTTGGAGCCACCAGTCTCCCTGTGCTGTTTACTGGAGGAACCTGTGATTGGTGGATCCAAAATGGACATACAGGACAGTGGAACACCAGGCTTCCATCACATACTCTGCTCTGCTGGTGCTACAACTCTCAGACGGATAGTGGATGTAGCTGGACCTGGATTTATGAACACTGAAGCTGTGGCTGCACTGACTGGATTGAAATGTGTTCGCCATGTGAGAACCATTTTAAATGGCTGGACCACAAAACTAACAGAAGCAGATAACGAACTGTTAATAATGCTTTGGAAAGGAGAGGAGTTTCCAGATGAAGAGGACCCATTTCCAGATTTTGAATTCTTACCAAATTTAGAATGTTGTTCTGCTTTATTGTTGGATGTCAAACAGAGAAAAAACTTAGATCTGCATACTGTGAAGGGAAACATATTCTACAGATGTTGTGTAAAAGTTTTGAATAAAAACAAGTTGAATGGCAAAATACAGCTTGGAGGGGAAAACTTGGCATCAGCAACACTGTGAAGCCAGTTTGGACAGTCCTCTATAAACTGCCTTCAAAGAAGTGAACAGGTGACTTACAGTGGAGAATATTACATGGAGCTGTTGTAGTGAATTATTTTATGTGTGTAATTAATCACACTGTTTCTAATGAATGTTCTTTCTGTAGGTTGGTAGAAACTGTTTTTCATTGTTTTTTTAGACTGCAGAAGAGTTTGGGAACTTGTTGGTGTTTTAGATTGTTTACTTCCTTGAATGAAGCGTGGTCTAAAACTGCTTTTAATTTCAGAGCAGGATAAAACAAACAAATAATAATAATGCAACAAAGTGACAACTTTTAAACTTCCTTGCTAGGGAAGCTAAAGTGTCAATATATATCACCGGGAAGAACAAGACAGAGGGGAAACTGTGTGAAGAACGAGTCCCTGCGTTCACCTCTCTCATAAAAGCCAGAGTTTTGATTGATTTCAAAGACAGGTGAATGCTATTCATTCATTTCACAAATGAATGAATAGCATGGTTGTGTTTGTAAATCAGTGGTGTTATAATGGTGATGAATGATGAAGTAACGTTTAGTTATGTTTTCAGATAATGTTGTTTCTGTCTGTTTCTGTGAGTCTTTGTTTCAAAGCTGCTGTTTCTGTCTGTTTCTGTCTTTGTATCAAAGCTGCTGTTTCTGTCTTTGTTTCAAAGCTGCTGTTTCTGTCTGTTTCTGTGAGTCTTTGTATCAAAGCTGCTGTTTCTGTCTGTTTCTGTCTTTGTTTCAAAGCTGCTGTTTCTGTCTGTTTCTGTGAGTCTTTGTTTCAAAGCTGCTGTGAATTTATGACATTGTATTAAAGTTGTTTAAGTCAAAAAATTCCCTCTCCCTCTCACTCTCTCTCACTGTCTCTCACTCTCTCTCACTGTCTCTCGCGCTCTCTCTCTCTCTCCCTCTCTCTCTCTCTGTCTCCCTCTCCCTCTCTCTCTCTCTCTTGCGGTCTCTCTCACTCTTTCTCACTCTTTCTCACTCTCTCACACACACACACACATACACACACACTGTGGCTGTGCACCCACCTCTTGTGCGTGGCGGCCTCCAGCTCCAGGATGTTGAACTCCCAGCGGTCCTCCTCATCCAGCATTTCAGCAACATGTGCAGGAACGTCATTCAGAGTGACTGGAATAGATAGCTGGCTCTGGCTCATATCTGACACACACACACACACAGACACACACACACTAACTTCAACTTGAATTGGATGACTATAAAAACAAACCAGAAAGAGGTGTGATGGTTGTAGTTTAATGAGGCTGTTAGAACATTTGTTGACAGATACGTTTCATCACTCAACTAAGTGACCTCATCTTCAGTTAAATCAACAGTGACTTTTTGAACTTTTAATTAAAAAGTTGAATATAAGGTTTGTGCCAGACTGTAGATGACACTTAGATGGGTGATGAACTGAATCAACCTTCTTTGAGTTTCTTACCTGGATTACTGAACATGCATCAAGACATTACACACTAAAGAAAAATCACGTCTCAAAAATTCTCTCATTTAAGCAACCTGCGTGGCCCATGATGACCTTAATGGAGTCAAACATATAGTCTAACCTGATTCAGAAGAATGTAATTATACATTGTAACCGTTTTGCTGTTATACTGAACTTATTTATGAAAATCAGTTTATTTGGGACTTATTAGTAATTTTTATTTTTTTTATTTTTCTCCATTTTTCTCCCCAGTTGTATTCGGCCAATTACCCCACTCTTCTGAGCCACCCCGGTCGCTGCTCCACCCCCTCTGCCGATCCAGGGAGGGCTGCAGACTACCACATGCCTCCTCCCATACATGAGGCGTCACCAGCCACTTCTTTTCACCTGACAGTGAGGAGTTTCACCAGAGGGACGTAGCACGTGGGAGGATCACGCTATCCCCCCCCCACATAGGTGCCCCGATCGACCAGAGGAGGCGCTAGTGCAGCAACCAGGATACATACCCACATCCGGCTTCCCACTTGCAGGCACGGCCAATTGTGTCTGTAGGGACGCCCAACCAAGCCGGGGGTAACAGGGATTTGAACCAGTGATCCCTGTGTTGGTAGGCGACGGAATAGACCGCTACACTACCCGATTAGTAATTTTTTAGACAGGAAGAGCTTTGGGCAGAGTAAAGCAGTGAGTAATTTTGTGGCCTGGTGAAAATGGGCACCATTTTCCTAAGTTGTCCCCTTTCCAACACAACTTCTTTACTGTGCTCATGTTGTTGCACGTGTTCATACATTTTTAAATTAAAACAAACTGTGACTTTTTGAACTTTAAAAAGTGGAATATAAGGTTTGCGCTTGAGATGACTTGAAGGCATTTTGGCAAAAACATATCGTAGTAACAAGACAAAACACATGTGCGTTTTTGAAACATACTTTTGAAGAAGATGTACTCGTTCTCAGAGAGTTTTCGCAACCCATCCTAAAGGAGGAAAATACAATATTTACTCCACAGCTCATATGAGGGCCATCTGGTTTTGTCTCAACTCGTGTTAAAACTTACATCAAAACACTTTTCAGCACATTCATTCGTGTTGAAAATCACCGTACAAGACCCCAATGTTGGATTATTGAGGTAAAAGGGCACAGTAAAGATAACACACGTTACACATCTGATCAAAATGTCCACTTGAACAATCAGTCTGACTCATTAGATCTGTGGTCAGTCTTCCTTCGGTCTTCCGAGGTCTTTCTCGAGACATGAGCCTGCGCTTATTCAATACAATTGTGAGCATTTACTCATCTTGTAGTTAAATTCATTCAATAATTAAGAAAAGCCTCTTGTATTATGGCTTCTGATTGGCTGGATGGTGTGTGTTACACCGTGTACCGCACAAGCTGTTTTGGCCCGAGTTTAATCACGGCTCTAAATGCATATGTTGTGTAACGTGCATGGATAAGTAGACATGTTGGTCCTTGACTAACGGGTCGGACCCTTTAGTCGACTGGTTAACGTTGTCGCTTGCGGAGTGGGAGATATGGGTTCGCGTCCCGGCTGTGGCGACGGTCTCCCAGACTGCCCCCCGTATTCGCTGCAATATATTTAACCTACAACATCATAAATATGATAATGCAGTAATAATAACAAATGTAACTTCAGTACAGTATTTATAATTGAGAGAGAGATAATGTGTATAAAGCATTAAAGAAACGTTTCCTACATTTCAAACTACCCACCTGCCACTGTCCCGGGAGTGGGTCCGGAGGTCGGCCGTTTGACACCAGAAACGAGAGCCCGCACGGGGCTCGCCTCCCCGCCTCACCGGTTGGGTGAAAAATCCAACGCTACATCACAATACGTACGTGTCAGAGGAAACGTTTTTGCGAGAGCGAAATACGTGTATATGGACACGTATTAGTTGCCACTGGGGCCGCAATCCCGTCTTCTGGCCACTGGGGGCGCAATCCTGTCTTCTATGTCTAGGCAGAGCTGTATCGGTCGGGATTCACCACAATTTCTCCACCACACAAGGTAATGTTACATCTAATACATATTTAAGTAAAATGTTACTTTGGACATCCTTTTTATAGAGTTGGCTGTTGCCCCATGGCGAGATTTGCGCGCCATTTTACCGGATTACAAACTCCTCATTACCAGACTCCGATTGTTTTTCGGCTAACGTTACTCTTCCAGCCAGCCAAATTGAGCAGACGTGAATTCTTTCTCTATGGGTTGCGGAGTTTCCTAAATTGTAAACACCATACATATAAACGTTAGTTCAATAATGTGATACATATCTGCTTCAAAACATAATTTGAAGATAGCAAACTTAGCTACGACTCACATATTAAGAACATTCGCCATCTTTGTTCAATATTTTTGACATTCTATTGCATCATGACCATGGTCATGACAGACCTAGTAGGCTACAGGGCGCCCCTAGCGGCATCTGGGAGATACGTGTCAATGAACACGTATAAGTGACTTGCAGAAGCGTGTCCATAGACACGTAAAGAGGAGGCGACCGGTCTGGAAAAATCAATAAGAGCGTTTCGCCTCCCTCTGAACGCTTTATTATTTCCACTGTCACTTCAGTCGTGATCATTTTCCTTTTCTTCAGTGCATCAGCATCTCTTGCATCAGATGTACACTGTGAAGCCACGATTACGAGGGTAAACACATGCAAAATTAAAGTCCAAACCCCAACGCGCACAATCCGACTCAAAATGGAGACGACGGCGTGGCGTTGTTCTCCCTCGGGCCGACGAACCGCCTACAACGCACAGTGTTTTTGAGCGTCGTGCAAAGTAGTCCGCCTGTCCGTTAGTACGAACCATTGTGTCTAACTACATTTTTTTTTAATAATGGGCTTTACGGGGGTCGGTTCATAAGAACGGGAGTTCGTAAGTCGGGCGTTCGTAACCCAGGAACTACCTGTATATGGTGTTAACACACACCTCCAGCCAACCAGAAGCCAGTATTCTCCCTAACCATGTTACAAATATCATATCATGTAAGATGATAGAGAACAGTGGTAAATATCGTAAAATAATCGGTCCTTACAGTCATGAGCCCTCCAACCAGGTCGTTGGTGTGTGGATCATCGTCTTTAGAGGCAAGCTGTGGGGAGTAGAGTTCAGTGGTCCTCAGGATCTCCAGCACCCGGTCGAGAGCCTCTACGACTGATACTGGACTGTTCTCCTGGGCAGCACTGATGATGCTGATTACCTGGGGGAAAGAGGAAACACAATTCATGGAACAAAACAAATACCAAGTAAACTCACCAACATTTATGTGTCATTTCATTTCATGCACCTGCGCACATGAAATAAAACAAAATATCGTTTTCCCCAGCCGACAGCAGTGCAACACAAAGACACACATCCAAACTTCAAGAACACATATATCCAAACTACAAAAAAATACAAAAACTACAAAAACACAATTATCAAAATTATCCAAAAATAAAAAAAAAATAAAAAAAATTCACTGTCCAAGAGAGTGAACACCAGGATGACTGTCGGAACTGCCGGTCTGCATGGGCTAGCAGTTAGCTTAACCTGCCCCGCTTCCGCGTCCTGTCAGACCGCCCTCGGTGTTTCCTCCTCGGGCACAGCTCCAGGCAAGGCCGTGGTCCCTCGGCCCACCGTCGCAGCAGACCAGGCTCCCCCAGCCGACCCAACGCCAGCTCTCCCAGCCAGACACGTTCAGCACACCTCCCCACACTCCACACGACGACACCTAAACCACAGTCAACACTAGGCGAGGCCGCCACCAGACCGCCCTCGATGTTATCGGAACTGCCGGTCTGCATGGGCTAGCAGTTAGCTTAGCCTGCCCCACTTCCGCGTCCTGTCAGACCGCCCTTGGTGCTTCCTCTTCGGGCACAGCTCCAGGCAGGGCCGTGGTCCCTGCGCCCACAGAATGCAGCAGGCCCATCTCTCCCAGCCATCAAACGAAGACACAAGCTTAGATGCAGACATGGACAACGACACTGCATGGACGGTACTGGGTGAGGCCGCCGCAAACGTGAATTCGCACCACCATGTAGCGTTCCATGTGATGAAGAAATATTTTCAGAGGCGACATAGCGAGACGAAGACATTACTTACACACGAGAGTATTACAGGGCTCACAGTATGAAAAAGGCCATCTGTACACACGGTATACATACTATGAGTCTATGTATCTACATATCTCTATAGACACATATGCTCAAACACACTCTAATGGTGTTTCAACGGAATAAAATCCATGCTACAATTCCACGTAACTGAGGAATCAACGACACGTGTTCGATATAACTCCCTGTTGCAGTCCATGATAGTTAAAGTTGCACCCCTCTTGGCTTTCTTTCATGACAAGACACAGATAATTTCCCCAAAAGAGACGCGCCATTCCCAGTAAAACCCGACATCTGGCTGCAAGTGCTTGTAAAGGAAATTTTACGAGGGGTCCTTCTCACTAAGCCGACTAACAATGTGCTCTTCCCCCAGTGGCTCGGACCGTCCCAGCACACCTGACCAATAATGGTAATTCCAAAATCCACCATAGATAATAATTCTGTTCCGGTTTGTGGTTTTCTCCTAAGATCCTGTAAAATATGTTTACAGGTTTTTTTTTTCTTTTCTTTGGTTTGCTTTTTAGGAAGTTGTCTGATGTGAGGGTCTAATGACAGGATGTTGTGCTGGTGTAAAGCCCCCTGAGGCAAAGTTGTAATTTGTGATATTGGGCTATACAAATATAATTTACTTGACTTGCCTATCAAAACATGAGGGAACAGCACCAGGTTTGGTCCCTTTTTTGAGCCCTTTGTGTCGACCCCTTTGCTTTGTTTTTTGGCCAATTTAAAGAGGAACATATACAACATGGCTTTTTCCTTGCCCCTTCCACATATGCACGTGGTGTTGTATCTGATGAAAGAGAAAATGTTCATGTTCCTCCATTGTGCCGTAGTTCTACAGAAGAAACATGTGAAACAACACTCCATTGTCACACAAAGCCCTTGCTGACAACCCACCCTCAGGTGAGGAACCACTCCCATTCAACAAACCCCATCCTCCAGTTTTCCTCTGGACCTCACCGGCAGTATGGGGAATGACCGCAAAATATCCAAGCCAAACTTCACAAGGACCAAAAACATCAAACGTGCCGCTGTTCAGTGCGAGGAAGAACACAAGTCACTACGCTGTCTCCCAACACGTGGAGATACAAAGAACAAGTGGATGACACTTATTCTTGGTGACGGTGTCTGGGCTGCAGCACGATGGCGCAGTGGTTAGCGTGGTCGCCTCGCAGCAAGAAAGGTCTGGGTTCGAGCCCCAGGGTAGTCAAACCTTGGGGCTCGTCCCGGGTCGTCCTCTGTGTGGAGTTTGCATGTTCTCCCTGTGTCTGCGTGAGTTTCCTCCGGGTGCTCGAGTTTCCTCCCACAGTCCAAAGACACGTAGCTTAGGTGAATCGGCCGTACTAAATTGTCCCTAGGTGTGAATGTGTGTGTGTGTGTGTGTGTGTGTGTGTGTGTGTGTGTGTGTGTGTGTGTGTGGGGGCTGTGATGGCCTGGAGGCCTGTACAGGGGGTCTCCCCGTCTGCCACCTGAGACAGGCTCCGGCATCCCGGTGACCCTGAGAGCAGGATAAGCAGTGTGGATAATGGATGGACGGATGTCTGGGCTGAAGTTACCTCACACTGCTTGTGACCGATGGCCTCGTTAATGAGAGACAGCATAATGCAAGACCTGCTACAAGATTAATCCTCAAAGACGGAAGCAATTCTGATTTTATGGCATTTCTTTATTCTCAGGCATATAAATTGAGCCAGTTAAGGTGACGCAATTCACGTGATAAAACAGTGTTTTATAAGAGGCGACCCGTTTGAAGAAGACGCGCGTGTGTTGCGTGTAAAGCTTCTCCATTAAATCTGTATGAAATGACAGCGTGGGGAACAGTACCTTGGTAATTGGAGCCTCTATGGTCATGGAGTGAATCCTCGCGACAGACGAGTTTCTTCGGTTCTCCACACTGGAGGCTGCGTTCAGGACAGTTAAGGTCAGAATAGATAATAGCTCGTCATGTATGTGTTATATAAATCAGCCGCTCTAAACCTTCACGATGAAACAACAACAAAACAAACAAACAAAAAAAAACAAACAAACACTCTATATATGTCTTTATGTGTGCACGATAATCCAGGTAAGGTTGAATCAGTTCATCTGGATGCAACGTCATATGCTGTATCCAGATGAACTGATTCAACCTTCTTTGATACTCTGTGTATCTAACTAGCAGTTAGAGATGATTAAAATGAAAAAAAAGGTAACCCGAAGATAGAGTTGCACATAAGAACATGACAGAGGCTATGCAAAGCAGCGGAAAAAGCAATTATATAAAGAGGACAGGGGAAATGAGGATGAAATGGAAACGGAAGAACGAGACGGAGAAGGAGACGCGCCTCTCTTTGTGGGGTCTCTCTGGAAGGGCTGTGTGGAACCTTTTAGCATTCCTGAGGCATAACAGGGCTAATTAGCATCATGACGGGTTGATAAATGGTAAAGAAATTAAACAAGGTGTCCGGGTAATGTAGCGGTCTATTCCGTTGCCTACCAACACGGGGATCACCAGTTCGAATCCCCGTGTTACCTCCGGCTTGGTCGGGTGTCCCTACAGACATAACTGACCGTGTCTGCGGGTGGGAAGCAGGATGTGGGTATGTGTCCTGGTCGCTGCACTAGCGCCTCCTCTGGTCGGTCGGGGCGCCTGTTCAGGGAGGAGGGGGAACCGGGGGGAATAGCGTGATCCTCCCACGCGCTACGTCCCCCTGGTGAAACTCCTCACTGTCAGGTGAAAAGAAGTGGCTGACGACTCCACATGTATCGGAGGAGGCACGTGGTAGTCTGCAGCCCTCCCCGGATCAGCAGAGCGGGTGGAACAGCGACCAGGACGGCGTGGAAGAGTGGGGTAACTGACCAAGTACAATTAGGAGAAATGGGGGGGGGGGGTGTATAAAATAAATAAATAAATAAATAAATAAAACAAGGTAAATGACTCATGCTCGTTGCTCAGATTTCTGCATTAGAAAACACAGGAGCCGGACCGGCCGAGCGTGTTGTTGTTGTCTGAGGACTCAAAAGTCTCAGCCAACTATGCGGTAATAGCAGCAAATGATAAGCACAGCAGTAGAAATGATAGATAGCCCCTTTATTCTATTACCTCCCATATCAGTAAGGGTCATTCTCTGACCAGCCAGTTGATACTGTCTCCGCGTCTTTCCTCGGAAGTTACACCTTTCTTTAAGTTTTGTCCCGAGCATGCATGGAGGCTCCAGACTCCTGTTCCACCCCTACACCTGTAGCTGTTTTGGCCTCTTTCCTTTCTACCTGTCTCTGTTTGTCCTACTGTGACGCATTTGCGGCACGGTGGCGCAGTGGTTAGCACTGTCGCCTCACAGCAAGAAGGTCCTAGGTTCGATCCCCCGGAGTTGTCCAACCTTGGGGGTCATCCCAGATCCTTTCTGTGTGGAGTTGGCATGTTCTGCCCGTGTCTGCGTGGGTTTTCTCCGGCTGCTCCGGTTTCCCCCCCCACCATCAGAAAGACATGCATGTTAGGGTTAACACTCCTGTCTGTGCCCCTGACCGAGGCATGGCGAGACGAACTGGAGTTGGTCCCCGGGCGCAGCACGGCGGCTGCCCACTGCTCCTAGCTACACAGCTAGGATGGGCTACATGCCGAGGAAGAATTCCTCCACGGGGGATCAATAAGCAGCAAAAACGAACAAATAAATAAATAAATAGTTATTTTAGACAAGCTCCATACTACGTAGAAAGCCACTTTATTTTGTCATTGTACGGGCCACAAAGAATTCGTCTTCTGCATTTAACCCAGCCTTGCTCAGGGGCACAGACAGGAATATTAACATTAACATGCATGTCTTTTTCTCCCCCCTTTTTCTCCCCAATTATACCTGGCCAATTACCCCGCTCTTGTGAGCCGTCCCGGTCACTGCTCCACCCCCTCTGCCGATCCGGGGATGGCTGCAGACTACCACGTGCCTCCTCCGATACATGTGGAGTCGTCAGCCGCTTCTTTTCACCCGACAGGGAGGAGTTTCACCAGGGGGATGTAGCATGTGGGAGGATCACATTATCCCCCCCAGTTCCCCCTCCCCCCTGAACAGGCACCCCGACCAACAAGGGGAGGCGCTAGTGCAGCGATCAGGACACATTTACCCACATCCGGCTTCCCACCCGCAATTGTGCCTGTAGGGACGCCCAACCAAGCCGGAGGTAACAGGGGGATTTGAACCGACCATCCCCGTGTTGGTAGGAATTGACCGCCACACCACCCGGATGCCCATGCATGTCTTTTTGCTGGTGGGAGGATACCGGAGCACCTGGAGGAAACCCACGCAGACACGGTGAGAACACGCAAACTCCACACAGAAAGGAGCTGGGACAGCCTGGGGTTTGAACCCAGGACCTTCTTGCTGTGAGGCAACAGTGCTCACCACTGGACCACCATGCTGCCCATATTAATAATACCATACTATTGTACAATAATGACAATTCTGCTACATTGTGCATACCTGTACTTATTTTCTGCCCTCTCTCGCCAGTCTACTCACCCAACTTACCTTCCCTCCAGAGTCAAACAAAGTGGTGCTGCCTTCATTTGAGCCAAGCAGCAATGATCAGGTTATACGTTATTACGTCTTTTACTGATCTTACCACCGCTACCATGCAGGCTCAGAGACCTGGCGTCGATCGAATTGTTTCTTCTGCCCCTGTGGCCAAACGAACGGCCGTCTGCTGGACGAGATGGCAGGACAGACTCTAGTACATGCTGACGCTGACAAAAAGTTTCTAAAGGAAAAACAGATCCACTCTGACGCAGTCTTGTCACTTTACTGTGCACGTGTGATAGATAATGTAGATAGGATCGATTCATTTCAAAAGCGTAGATCACTTCTTCTGCTCACAGGACTACTATCAAACCAGTCAAGACAAGTTGGGAATGATGAAAAATGTTTTCTTATGATTTACCAGACAGGACATTTTCCTCACTGCGTGTTTCATCCTTGTTGAAGTTGTGGCTCTGCGAGAGAGAGAGAGAGAGAGAAGAAGAAGAAGAAGAAGAAGAAGAAAGGAAGTGATGAGATATGGGGGCACATGGAAGACAAGAGGTTGTTAAATCACACTTAACCCCTTCACTACGGTGAGGACTCTCTAATCAGAGCAGCACACATGTGGGGAAATATGTCTGGGATTTATATATGAGACTGAATGACGGTGTCTTGTCTTTGATGCTCTTCCTGTTCTTCATGATGTTGTGTGCACATGCACAGTCCAGGTAGTGGTCTATTCTGTTGTCTACCAACACGGGGATCGGCGGTTCGATTCCCTGTGTTACCTCCGGCTTGGTCGGGCGTCTCTACGGACCCAACTGGCCATGTGTGCGCCTGGGAAGCCGGATGTGGGTATGTGTTCTGGTCGCTACCCTGGCGCCTCCTCTGATCGGTCGGGGCGCCTGTTCAGGGGGGAGGGGGAACGGGGGGGAATAGCGTGATCCTCCCGCGTGCTACGTCCCCCTGGTGAGACTCCTCACTGTCAGGTGAAAAGAAGCGGCTGGCGACTCCGCATGTACCGGAGGAGGCATGTGGTAGTCTGCAGCCTTCTCCAGATCGGCAGAGGGGGTGGACCAGCGACTGGGACGGCTCGGAAGAGTGGGGTAATTGGCCAGGTACAATTGGGGGGGGGGGGAGTAAAACAACCCCCCCCCCAAAACGAAAAAAAATGATTCTGAACTAAAATTTTAGAGCAAACCAAGTTTATAGAGACTGAAGTTACTGCTTTTTTAATAAAGGTAAATCCGAAAATAGGAACTATTGCTCTTAAAAGTGGCCTTTCTGTACCTTAGGAGCGTGGCAATATCTTGAGCTGCATTACAAGCCCTCCCTACCAGGTTGGATGGGGTGTGGGGTTAAGGCAAGGTGTGGACAAGAGCATCATCTGGCTCAGAAGGGACCCTGGAGGTGTACTGAACAGGGTGTGAGATGGGGATTGGGAAAGCCGGCGACCTTTAATCCTGTTACAGACAGAGGATTATTCTCGCCACTACTCTGCTACTCTGAAGACAGCCAACATAATGTCTGAGCTTTACGTATGCACCACCCAAAAATAAACGTTTAAGCGGGCACACTCCCAGACGCATTGTTTACATCCACCCATTCATCCACTATCCGAACCGCTTATCCTGCTCTCAGGGTCGCGGGGACGCTGCAGCATATCCCAGCAGGCATTGGGCGGCAGGCGGGGAGACACCCTGGACAGGCCGTCACACAGGGCCCACACACTCATACACATTCACACCTAGGGACAATTTAGCACGGCCGAGTCACCTGACCTACAGGTCTTTGGACTGTGGGGGGAAACCGGAGCACCCGGAGGAAACCCACGCAGACACGGGGGGAACATGAAAACTCCCCACACAGAGGACGACCCCCGAGGTTGGACTACCCCGGGGCTCGAACCCAGGACCTTCTTGCTGTGAGGCGACTGCGCTAACCACACAGGCAGTTACACTAAATATTTCTTGAATTGGCTCCTTTCTTAGAGTGTATGTCTCTTTTTGTTTTACAACTCTTTTTGTCACTACATATTCCTGGCGTGCGTTCTTCTCTAACGCATTGCTCTCTTGTCTCCTCTTTCTCTCGGAGGTCTTCAGATGAGCCACACTGTGAGTAAATAGGATTAAAGCAGTGTAAACACTTCTAATCACACACAGGATTTCCATATTTAGCAAGCTGCATCCTAATGGGACTCTTGGGCTGCAAAGCACAAGCAGATGGCAAACAAACATCTTTGAGATAACTTGACTAAAGCTGGGAAATGCTTAATATATGATGGCCCTTGACTAGGCGGGAAAGACAAACAGACGTGACCTGAAAACTTGCAGCGAACCCACCATGCTTAGAGAAATACTTCAACAATAGATTGGAATGGAAACCACGGTCTACAGCCAAGGGTTTGGGTGGGAAACGAAAAGAAAGTGCGTTTAAGTTCTATGAGAAAAAGAGTCTGGGACAAGGATTTCCCATCGGCGCTACCTGACAGGGCCCCTGTGGCCTTGGGCAGTCCAGATGACAATGCTGCCACCCTGGACTCACATGAACCAAAGCTATGTAGCTAATTTTCCTTTAAAATCCCAATTTCTTTTCTTTTTTTTAAAATGTCCCCCCCTTTTTCTCCCCAGTTATATCTGACCAATTACCCCACCCCCTCTGCCAATCCAGGGAGGGCTGTAGACTACTCCACATGCCTCCTCCCATACATGTGGAGTCGCCAGCCGCTTCTTTTCACCTGACAGTGAGGAGGTGCTAGTGCAGCAACCAGGACACATAACCACATCCGGCTTCCCACAAGGCCACTTGTGTCTGTACGGACCAAGGTAACACAGGGATTCGAACCAGCGAGCCCCGTGTTGGTACGCTATGCAACCCGGACGGCCCTCAGTTTCCTTTCTCAATGTGTAACAAAGCACATTTTAAAAAGGATTTAAGTAAATCCAAAGTATTTAATTTTCAGCAGCAAATAGTGATACTGTGAATTTACACTTTTGACGGTTGTGTGATGAAAATGCCATTTAGTAAGCACATATCAAAAATACCCTTGCCATTTGAACCGTACGATTTGTCTGCCTTACTAACTGTGGCAGGGGCTTATTAGTTATGAGAGGAGGTTTGCTCACCTGCTTGTTGTTGTCACTGTGTGGTCTCTTGATCGCCACAAGATGTCGAATTTTCCTGTGGTGAGATAAGAAAAATCTGTCCCGTGATTTCTGTCCTGACGCTAGAGCCAGCCAAGAAATGTACCTTATTTATACGACAGCTTTAGTTAGTGTAGCGCTGGCTTACCCTCCCTGGCCAATGACAGGGGTGACCTTCACATGCTGCTGCATGCCTTCTCCTGACTTCTTCCTGGCATAGTAGATGCCTTGCCATTCCTTCATATATCGAATAGTCAGGTAATAAACAACAAGGTATTTTTCAATAGACTGATGGATGGATGGATGGATGGAGACAAGTATGAATGTGTAGCTAACCTTTCCTTGTTTGATGTATGTACTGATGGTGTTTAGCAGGTCATCTCGGCTCTTGTCACTTTCGGGAAGTTCAGTCAGCTCCTTCCCTATCAAGTCCTCCTTGTGGTAACCCATCATTCGCTCAAACGCTGGGTTCACATACTGAGCCCAAAGGAGACAAGTGGTCAGCTAGGCTTTGTGTTAGCTTCTGTGCTAAATCAGACTGTCTTCTACAAGTGGTTTGTACCTACCTGTATGACATGGTCCTCACTTGTAATCTCCACGGCCTCTTGACAGTGCTCCAAGGCAGTAAAGACAGAGTTGCAAGCCCTGTGGATAAACAAAGCCCTGGCGTAAGTCACTATTACGCAGGAATCAAAATGAAGTATCAATAAAACCCTCACTTGATTACATAAGGCTTCATATATGTACATGTTCTTATGTATGTATGAGAGTGAGTACAGGTGCATTCATTTGAGGCAGTGTTTTAACTCTGTACCTGAGTTTGAACTGGCAGCGAACCTCTCCATGTCCAATCTGTATGAGCTCATTGTAACAGGCTAACATATTGCTATTCTCTATGTACCTCTGGAGAAAAAAGAAAGAAATGAAAGTTGGTAGGAGGAGGAGGAGGGGACCGAAAAACCAGTTGACTCAGATTTTACCCAGTTGCAACTATGGGTGTAAATCACAAGCTGCATCACGATATGATATTGTACCCATTCTTTGGACAATGATAGGATATTTGCTGATATCATAAAGTCTGCCACGATACGATTTTGATTCACTCAATTCAGGGGCCTGTGATCGATATGAGACAATATAAAGCGCCTTGCGTAAGTATTCAACCCCCACATATCAATACTTTGTAGAGTACCCTTTGGCTGCAATAACAGCCATGATTCTCTTTGCACATTCTTCTTGGCAGAAGAAGTTGAATACTTATGCAAGCACTATACTTTAGTTTTTAATTTATTAATACAAATTCAGCCAAACACAACTTATTTTGGCTTTGGGCACATGCTGTTAGAGCTTATGGGTCCACAAAAATAATGTTGTTCAGGAACAAATGTGTGAGTCTTTTATAATCCAGCAACTAGTGGTGACTGTCAAGGGGGTTGAATACTTTTGCAAGGCACTGTAATATGCCCATTTAACACAATCAGTTACATTTATAGCAACTCACGAAATGTACCTACAATATGATTTGACAACTTTATTACTGAGCTCATCCAGATGTTTAAATGAAAAACAATATATTCTTTTTAATAACAAGAATAAAAGAATAAAAATAGACTTCCCTTGTTCATCATGAAGTGTCACATTTCCCATGTTTAGGTGCAAATGTTTTTTGTCAGTTAACTTAAAGAGCCCCTGATAACCTTTCAATTATGAACATGAACAAGCACATCTCTGCTTCATCCCCTTGGATTTACAAGGTTCTATCTGTGTGGTCAGTGGTTTAGAGATACTGAGCTTCAAAATGTTCACATCCTAGGCGTGTCTTAAAGATAGGATGATAGGAATTGATTTTTTCACTTTGCATCGATGATATTGGATCGCTGATCATTGATTCGATACATCGATCCAGATCGATGGGTTGTTACACCACTAGTTGCAACTTGTTTTTTTTTCAACCGTTCTTAAATTTGACATCAGCTGAATCATGTTATCAATTAAGTTCATTTATTGGCCAAGCCCACTGAGGCAAATTTGTAATTTGTGATATTGGGCTATACAAATAAAATTGATTTGATTTGATTTGATTGTCAATTTTGTGCATGATGTCTCACAGAGGTCCAAAAAGGGGAAAAAATGAATTAAAAAAATAAATGCTGAGTTTGGCTAGATAACCAAGAACATGAAAATGGTGTGCAAAATGAACAACAGTTAGGGTTAGTCAGAGGACATACTCGGCTGAATCCAGCACAGAGAAGTGGGAAAACAGATGTCTCTTCCTGATCGGGGGGTCTGAATAACACAAGACACATGGACACATAACATAATATCATTGGCCAATGACATCTTTAGTGCACTTAATTATCTAGGAACAATGGTTTCTTGTACGAAGCATGAACTTACAAGATTCTTAAAACAGTGAGAAGTTATAGTCTAAACACTGAGCGGTACATTAATTAGCCTGCAAATAAACGTCTAAAGGTAAAAGAATACACCTACTTTTCTGGCACAATGGCTACAATGACTGTGTTTTCAGAAGGCTTTGTGGCACGCATCAGCCTAGATGGAAATATCCACAAAAATGAGAAGTCAGGGGAGGTGCATGTTTGAGAGGAAACGTTTTTTATTCCCTGAGTGTGTATTAATTTCATTTATAGTTTAATTTGAATAAAATTGGCTTGAAATCAGGCACAAGACACACAGGTGGACAGTTTGAAGTAATGCAGCTCCCACAAAATACTTTAAACGTGACCACCTATACAACATCTAATTGACTGACTGGCCATACAGCCACATTTTATTGGCCAATTAAGGAACCCAGGGTGCAGGGTAAAAGGGGATAGAAAGGGTGAAGGAGTAGATCCTGAGGAGAAACGAGGAACGGAGGAAGAAGAAAATACAGAAAAAGGAGTGTCAAAGAGAGGAGTAAGGTAGAGATGGCGCGCAGAAGTGCAGTTACAATCATGTTTGTGGTAAATGAGAGATGTGAGATGAATGGATCTACTCCATTATGTGGCTACAATGTTAAATAAATGTTTTTTTTTTTTTTTTACAATAAATACAGTGGATTGGCTTGTGATTTACCCAAGATGCTTGGCAAAATATAAATGTATGTAACAGCAACGTTGAGATATATTTGTCCCTCTAAAATATAGCCTTGCCACAGGACTGTGGCAGAGTGGGATGTGGACCATCTGTCTTGACTTAGTCTAATTAACTCAGGACAGATAAATTGGTTCCACAGCCCAAATGAAGACACAGCAGAGCCAAGGAGAGGGCTGAAGGCTGTGGGGATGTGGACCCACAGGGCTCTTTCCTCCCATTGAAGGACTTTTAATGAACGTTTGGTTCTGGTCGTTTAAATGGTTTTAACATGGTGTTTTCAAAGTCTTGGTTTTGGCAAACAGGTTGTTGTGCCCTCCTCGACCATATGTGTCTATTATATACACTCACCGGCCACTTTATTAGGCACACCTATCCAACTGCTCGTTAACGCAAATTTCTAATCAGCCAATCACATGGCAGCAACTCGATGCATGTAGGCATGTAGACATGGTCAAGACGATCTGCTGCAGTTCAAACCGAGCATCAGAATGGGGAGGAAAGGTGATTTAAGTGACTTTGAACGTGGCATGGTTGTTGGTGCCAGACGGGCTGGTCTGAGTATTTCAGAAACTGCTGATCTACTGGGATTTTCACACACACCCATCTCTAGGGTTTACAGAGAATGGTCCGAAAAAGAGAAAATATCCGGTGAGCGGCAGTTCTGTGGGCGAAAATGCCTTGTTGATGCCAGAGGTCATCGGGACGTGGTGGACCGGGAGATTGGCATCATGGATGTGCAGCCGACAAATCTGCAGCAACTGCGTGATGCTATCATGTCAATATGGACCAAACTCTCTGAGGAATGTTTCCAGTACCTTGTTGAATCTATGCCACAAAGGATTAAGGCAGTTCTGAAGGCAAAAGGGGGTCCAACCCGGTACTAGCAAGGTGTACCTAATAAAGTGGCCAGTGACTGTATATCTTTGTGCTGGTGAGCCCCAGCTGTGGTGCAGATTTGCCACAAGGACATACAACAGGCGGCAACGTGTGTAGTAAAACGATAGTCACACATTTATTGTCATTACTGAATTATTTGGAGAGAAAGACTACTACTCTTAGTTAGGATAGTCTGGAAACATGGACTATCTCACCAAAACATGACAGCAGTTTAAGCTTAAGCCTAAACTTGCTTCTAAACACACTCAGTTCTGCCATTACAACACAATCACATGGACTGACAGCTGCTGGGGAACCAATAATTATTGGGCCTGTCTATCTAAATTAATCTGAGATTGTCTTGAAATCACAATTTTTTTTTGGATTCCACCCCCCCCTCTTTTTTTTTCTCCCCAATTGTGTCCAGCCAACTACCCCACTCTTCCGAGCCGTCCCGGTCTCTGCTCCGCCCTCTCTGCAGACTACCACATGCTTCCTCCGATACATGTGGAGTCGCCAGCCGCTTCTTTTCACCTGACAGTGAGGAGTTTTGCCAGGGGGACGTAGCGCGTGGGAGGATCACGCTATTCCCCCCAGTTCGACCCCCCAACCGACCAGAGGAGGCGCTAGTGCAGCGACAGGGACACACACCCACATCCGGTTTCCCACCCGCAGACATGGCCAGTTCTGTCTGTAGAGACGCCCGACTAAGCCGGAGGCAACACGGGGATTTGAACCAGGATCCTCGTGTTGGTAGGCAACTGAATAGACTGCTACGCTACGCCACCCGGACGCCCCCTCGAAATCACAACTTCAGTCTGGTTATGTGACATTCCTGCCAAATTGATTTGACGGATAAACTACAACTCTACACTTGACATATTTACCATCACATTTTCCAAAAGTCATTAAAGGAATTTTGCGACTTCAATCTTAATTGACAGTTCCCAGTATTAGTTATTTAGGTACACTTTTGCCCATCTTGCGTTATAGGAGTGCTCAGAATTTCTCAACGTTTTGGGTTTGTTTTGTCAACTATACTGAAATCCTCTTGTGGGAAACTTGTTGCATTATGAAGCAAAGAGAATTAGTCACCTCTGACATACCAAGAGGAGCATCGCCACACCACAACCCTGCTGGGTCAGCACACTCATTTAGATCTTTAAATTCCCACGAATGGTCGATACCGTGCATATATATCATAAAAACGTGCAACTATTCTGGCAATGTAAAAAGCAATGAACAGGAGCAAAGGAAAAATGTGTGTTTCTGATAATGAAATATGTGAAGACAGAAGATTACAGTTACAATTTCATTTAACACACGTTTGTCCTGAGCGATGCACATCTGAGAGCTGATACAACACAAGCGAGGATCTGGGCAGGACACAACAACATGAGTAAGTGCCATAGAGCTAAGTTTGAGTCCAACAGGATGTAGGTGCCAACACGCAGTGCACAGAGCAATGCACACAGTCACAGATGCAGACCTTGCCGCTGCATTCTGGATCATCTGCAGAGGTTTGAAAGTGCACGTGGGGAGGCCTGTCAGTAAGGAGTTGCAGCAGTCAGTGCGTGATATTACAAGAGCCTGCACCAGGAGTTGTGCTGCATGCTCAGACAGACAGGGTCTAATGTTCCTGATGTTGTACAGGGCAAATCGGCACGCCCGAGCAGTTGAGGTCACGTGAACCTTAAATGTTAGATGGCTATCAGTGATGACAACCAGGTTCCAGGCAGACTTTGTGGGCAGGAGTTGGGTCGAGTCGAGCTGGTCTCTTGTTGTAAAGGGGGACTAGCTGAGATGACAAGGAGCTCTGTCTTAGGGAGGTTAAGTTGAAGGTGGTCTTCTTTCATCCATAAAGATACACCGGCAAGGCATGATGAGACCCGAGACTGTGTGGTCTTCCGACGGGAACGACAGGAAGACCACACAGAAGATGAAATTCTTTGCATTACAGGTGCCAGATACATTTATTTTGAAAGGAAAAGAATATAAACTGAGCAAGAAGGGAAAGGAAGACCTTGGCTGCTGTGTTTTGTTTAAGGGCTTGGTTTCTCTACAGGCTTGGGCAGCAAACATGTAACCGGTCAGCCAACAATCTCATAGCAGGGGATTAGGGCTCACTTAATGGCCAGTCAAGTTACAAAGCAGTATTTACAATATCCAAGGGGACTTCCTCATGCCAGTGCCAGCCACATTACGAGCAGCTATATTTTGTTCCTGCTAAACGTCAGCTGAAAGGCTCCAGATAAGTACTGTATAGCCGAAGGTTTTAGGGGCCTGTAGTGTTTTCGCCAAGCACCAGATGGAGCCAACAAATGGAAACAGATAAACCCCCAATCCCACTGACCCTCAGTGCCTTACAGCAGGTTTACATCAACTGCACTCAACAAATCATCACAGCATGAGAGTTAAGAGACCACGAATCCAAGGTGGAGTCCATCTTAATGTAGAGCCCACATTTAAGACCGACATATAAAATATATATATATATATATAAGAGGAAGATGCAGAGGACAGGAGGCGATGACCCGCTGTAGCGACCCCTGATGGGAGCAGCCGAAAGTAGTAGTAGCAGATTTAAGACTGACATATAGATGTCGATCATAGAGACATCAAAATACTGTACCAAGACAGAAAAAACAAAACCAAAAACAGAGAGACCACTCACCGGCAGACAGCCTGAGCCTCAAAGCAATGTGAGTGGCGACCGTCAATGACCACAATCTCATGTTGCTTGTCCAGGAAACACTCCACAGCAGACTCGGGTGTATGTGCGATATTGCAACAGAAGCCTGCACGATCACAGGCCCAGAAAAAGGCCTTACTTTGGCTGTCCTCTTTGGAAAACACCAGCAAGACCTGAGGGGACAGGGATGGTTGGGTGCAGAGATGACACAGTGCCGTTACTGTCACTGTTCACGTAAAACCATGACAGATAAATTGACAGACTTAGAGCAAAGTGATGCATCCAGTACCATATGTACTGTATATACAGTACACACACACACACACACACACACACACACACACACACACACACACACACACACACAGGCCTAGTTTATTTCCATACAGTAGAATAAAACTCTCTGATAACGTTCTCCTGAGATGGAAACTTAAAGGGACAGTCGCAGGGAAGCAAAGCTGAGATTTATGGAGCAGAACAACATTTATTACACTGTCCATCATCTGCCGTTTAGACTCAGGACACCTAAACGAGTATATTACAAACCCATGTCACTATCAGGGGTTGTTTTAGGGTTGTAGTAAGACTGGACTTGGTTTCCAGTCCACATTTTGAAAGCTTCAGTCTCATCTCGGGCTTCCCGGTATAACGACTTGGACTTGGTTCACTTTTTCAGGGCAGGTCGAGTCTAAGTCGTTAACCTACTTTTTGTGAAATTTTGAAATGACAATCAGACTTCCTCTAAGGAGATCAATAAAGTACAATTTAGTTTTTTTTATTATGAATAATTTCTGTCCCAAACACTGCAAAATTGTAAGCTGAAATATTCCTTCATTACGGAGGGGGAAAATTGGTGTAAATGAATATTACAGTGTAGTGAAATTTGGACTTCTATGATGATTATAGACTTTTAAAGTTATATTCATGGTGTTTAATAGGACTTGTGGTGTTGTGTTGCTAGTGTTTACATAAACTTTGGCTCCTTTGCTCTGGATTGGACTCATTCCCTTAAAGTCTTCGACTTGACTGATAAAATCAACTTGACATGGACTCGCTCCCCCTAAAGACTTTGTCCTGACTTGGTTGGGTGATCTAAACCTCACCTACAAGGCTAAGGGTTGTTCAGCGGCCTGACAGCCATTTATCAAACGCACATCAATAAAAACACTGGAGATTAAAACATAGTTTAAAACTGCAAGACGTTTTGAAAGTCCACAGACATCTCTACATGAAACTACCGCCGCTGACTCGAGCGCCATCACTGCTGGCCCTCACTGCCGGCCCTCACTGCCGGCCCTCACTGCCGGCCCTCACTGCCGGCCCTCACTGCCGGCCCTCACTGCCGGCCCTCACTGCCGGCCCTCACTGCCGGCCCTCACTGCCGGCCCTCACTGCCGGCCCTCACTGCCGGCCATCACTGCCGGCCCTCACTGCCGGCCATCACTGCTGGCCCTCACTGCCGGCCCTCACTGCCCGCCCTCACTGCCGGCCCTCACTGCCGGCCCTCACTGCCGGCCCTCACTGCCGGCCCTCACTGCTGGCCCTCACTGCTCGGCCTTGTTCGTTTACTAGCGTTGAGCCTAGCCTAGCTTGAACGGTGTGGTGTGAGTGTCCCCTGTGTGCATGTGCAGTCTGGCCTCCTCCCAGGTAACCATGGTGACGGTGTTCACCACATGGACACTGCTTGGCATCCTCCTCATCATATTCTTCATATATCTTACAATCCCATTATAATTCTTTTATCCTCTTTCAATGTTGTATTGTGTAAATTGTGTAAACACAACATCCATTACACGCCTCTCTGTCTTGAGAGAGAGATCCCTCCTCTGTTACTCCCCCTGAGGTTTCTTCCTATTTTTTCTCCCTGTTAAAGCTTTTTTTAGGGAGTTGTTGCTTATCCAATGTGAGGGTCTAAGGACAGGATGTTGTGTTGCTGTAAAGCCCCTTGAGGCAAATTTGTCATTTGTGATATTGGGCTGCACAAATAAAATTGACTTGTCTCGCCATCACAGATTCTTCCTTCATCTGAAAGTGAACTGAGAAGCCATAATAGAACATGAAAGCTGTATTTACCACCATCACATGTGAAGCTTGGAAATGTGGACACGTTTTAGATCACACGCTGTGGTTTCACCAGTAACACACGAGCCACTTTTGGTAAAGTGATGAGAAAATAAGAGACACAAACAGATCTCCTCATGTGTACATCCATGCACATCCCAACACATACGCCTGCACACAAACACACACATATGCATCTATGCACCACACACACGCACACACCAACACCTGGTCTGTTGCCAGAATCAATAGCACCAAGGTCTGTCTCGCAGCACCGTCACCTCCTTACTCTTCTAAGGACAACAAAGGATAAAGTGACAGAGAGAGTGCGTAGAAATTAAATGAGAGGGGGAAGTACCTTGAGAGACTAAGTAAAAGGAGGACAAACATATAGCCATCACGTCAGTGAAGAGGAAGTGCCTACACCTCCTGCAGACGGAGAAGAAAAAGAGCTTGGAGTGTGACAGCCATCTCGGCCATCCATCCCTCTCTCCTGCAGACAGCACGGACCATCACAGGCAGAAGAGAATACAGGAGAAGAAGAAGATAGAGAGGGACAGAGAGAATCAAATAGTATTGGTGGGTACCTGTGAAAGGTTCACATCTTTTGATCTTCTGCTGGCTTGTGTAACCGTCGTGCTCGAGTGTGGAATTCCGCACGGACAAGACCGAGCTGACCCGGGGACGACGCCGTCCCCACACTTTCTGACCTGTTGCCCCAATACTGCAGTGACTGGCCTGCTGGAGGGCCGTACGTTTAAGCTTGCATGCAGCAAACACGTTTAGAAACACAGTCTCTCACTAACGTACTCACGTGCATGTGAATACAGTGGATGTGCGTTTCCGTAATTTTCTGATTACAGAGTCCCGGATGGGCACACGTTAAACACATTTACCCGCACCGGCTGTGTGTTTCTACACCCCCTAACAGCATACTGAACACACCCGCATGTTAACAGCGGCAGGTAATGCTCAGTAGGGAGCAATACTTCTCCTTGACTGTTATGTTACTTCCGCCTCCGGTGTGGGAAGATGGCGCTGCAAATGTGAATTTGCAGCGGCCTCACCCACTACTGTCCATGAAGTGTCTTTGTCCACGTCTGCGCCTAGGTTTTGTCTTCGTTTGATGGGTGGGAGAGCTGGCGCTGGATCGGCTGGGAGAGCTTGGTCTGCTGCATCCTGTTGGCCCGGGGACCACAGTCCTGCCTGGAGCTGTGCCCAAGGAGGTAACACTGAGGGCAGTCTGACAGGACGCGGAAGCGGGGCAGGCTAAGCTAACCGCTAGCCCATGCAGACCGGCAGTTCTGATAACACCGAGGGCGGTCTGGCGGCAGCCTCACCTGGTGTTGGCTGTGGTGTTTTTGGTGTTGTCGTGTGGAGTGCGGGGAGGCGTGTCGAGGGTGTCTGGCTGGGATAGATGGTGCTGGATCGGCTGAGGGAGCCTGGTCTGCCGCATCCTGTGGGCCCAAGGACCACGGCCCCTGCCTGGATGTGCACCCGAAGAGGAAACACCGAAGGCAGTCTGACAGGACGTGGAAGCAGGGCAGGCTAAGCTAACTGCTAGCCCATGCAGACCGGCAGTTCCGACAGTCATCTTGGCTGGCGTTTGTTCCCCTGGACAGTGATTTGTTTTTGTTGTTTAGTTTGGCTATATGAGTTAGTTTGGATATATGTGTTAGTTTTGCTGAAGGGTTGCTGAAGCGGCATGTGATGTAGGCTGAAAAGTACAGGCTACCGATTCCTGCATGCGTGACAAACCCCAGATAGGCCCCTCCTCGCGGTATTGACCGGACTTCTAACGGGACCTCGGACTGGCGGTTATAAAAATCCCACACATCCCCGGCTCGTAGGTGCCTAACAAGTGGGCAGGCCGGACTCCCAATCCGACCATCACTTGGGTGCAACCTGTGGCGGATCCCATCGTCTTCACTCTTGTGTTGCCATGGAACGAGATGCTCCCGGACCAAGCAGTGTGGACCAGCATTGCGACCTGATCACCACTTTAATCAAGGCTTTAGCGAACGGCTCCGAGAGTTTAAGCTCACACCTTAATCTCGTGGAATGGATCCTCGGACACGAGAGACGCCAACGACGACAATGTGTTAAGTTTGGATATAGGTGTTCTTGCAGTTCTTGCAGTTCTTGCAGTTTGTGGATATGTGACTGCTGTGGGCTGGGGGAAATGACATTTCATTTTATTTCATGTGCACAAGTTTTACTGTTTTATTCACCCTCATAGGTACGTTTCATATTACTGAAAGATAAATCAAGAGCCAAGGCTAATCTGCATGAATTATTTAGAGAGGCTTGCCTGTGAGAAACTCCAGATCCCCGAGTCACTGACTTTTGTAACAATAACACACTACGAAGGTCTGTATGTTACACATAATATATCATTATCTTTAAAAATAATACAATCTTACTCAGCGCATTGGTGCGTGATGCAGACATAGACTGTATTTCACCTAAACTGCTCTTTCACAAAGCTGCTCAGACGACGACGAGCCGAGCGCACAGAGATTTAAACGCAAGCGAGGGATCAACACAGAACCAAACTTCTGCCAAGTTATGTCCCACTTTTTTGACTGTTTATTGTCTCAATGTTTAGAGCAGTGGTTCTCAACCTTTTTGGGGCCTGGACCCCCTGCGTATTTTGGATCTACCCTGAGGACCCCTCCACCTGATCTTGGGGGAGGGGGGTTGCAATTTGATAGAAACAGTAGAAACTGCATTTTAAATTGCATTATAGCATTTATTCACTCTTTGGGGCAAAAATAAGAGCTCTCAGTTGTAACTTAGATATAGTTAACACAACAGAATTCTTATGCAGTAACTTTCAGATATATGTAACAAAACAGAATATGTATTCAGTAACTTTCAGATATATGTAACAAAACAGAATATGCATTCAGTAACTTTCAGATATATGTAACAAAACAGAATATGTATTCAGTAACTTTCAGATATATGTAACAACACAGAATATGTATTCAGTAACTTTCAGATATATGTAACAACAGGATTTTTATGCAGTAACTTTTAACAATGCAAACGGGAGCGAGATCTCTTATTAAAATACAATAGATTACACTTGTGAAACAGATGTAATTAGAGAAAAAAGTCCTGTTACCCTTTATAGTTTAGGTAGATAAAGGTCTCAGTCACATTTGAGTAAAATAATCCTATTTCTATTAATGTCATAGGATCTTTTTTTTAAAGATATTTTATTTTCACGGACCCCTTGCAATTACACCACGGACCACTAGGGGTCCGCGGACCCCCGGTTGAGAAACACTGGTTTAGAGGACCCAGTCTGGTTTGAAACAAGTGATTTACCAGCAGGCTGGACAGAAGTATACTAATTTTCATTTGAATAGTAAACGGCACATTTAACTAAAAACCAGCTGCTTATGTGTCCTTTAACACGCATAGTATGGCTGCAACGCATGGGCCGTTATTCCTTCTACCTCGAGAGCAAGACTGCCAGGGAAGATGAATTAAGGAGTACTGGGAGAGGTCGAAACTCTCCAGATCTTTGAGGGAACAGTAAATGTCAATGAAAACTTGCAACAAATAACTCTGCGCCGCGGAGCATTTTATCTCTCCTCTCTCTCTCTCTCTCTCTCTCTCTCTCTCTCTCTCTCTCTCTCTCTCTCTCTCTCTCTCTCTCTCTCTCTCTCTCTCTCTCTCTCTCTCTTCATCTCTCCATT
Source organism: Lampris incognitus (assembly GCF_029633865.1). Classification (NCBI taxonomy): domain Eukaryota; kingdom Metazoa; phylum Chordata; class Actinopteri; order Lampriformes; family Lampridae; genus Lampris; species Lampris incognitus. The sequence continues at coordinate 36,212,256 of NC_079222.1, forward strand.
CCAGTGGGAGGAGGGAACACACAAAAGGGGGAATTAGGTCAAGGATCCGGGACCAGGCTGGTGTGTAAGAGTGTTGTCTGCTGCTTTCAAAAGGCGGCGTGAAGGTTTTATGGGACATGTGTTTAGGTCTGAGAAGTTTTTTTTTTTTTTTTTTTTTTTTAATAAAGCCTCTGGTGTCTCCATCTGCCTGCACCGGGCCAGAGATTCCCGGAATGACGTTGTTAGAGCTGATAAAAACGACGAGAGGAAGAGGTCGTACAGATGAATTAGGGAACCGCTGCTGCTTCAAGAGCATGCCAGGCATCTCATATCACTGAGCTGGAGAAAGACTTCTGGGCTGAATTCAGAAACCTCCCTGGCATGGTCACGCCACTATAACTCAAAAAAATATAAAAAAAGCATCTTAAAACTAGCGAGTGAAAAACCAGTTTCAACATAAGGCCAACAAAATACAGAGGAAGGCATTGTCGTGTGAGCAACCCAAATGAATAAATTAAAGCTAAATGATTATTGGGGCTATCCTACAGTCAGTTAGGTAACATACCTAACTGACTGTAGGATATCCCCAGTCATATATGCACATCCACAGCATTTCTACCACAGCTGAATAACTTCCTCCTCAATTTCAGATCAGGCGTTGTAATTTTCTGAGGGTGGTGTATCATCTTGATACTTGCAGAGGTTATAAAGAAAACAATTAGATAGAGAAAAAAAATCTGCATTGTAAATTAACCTGAACCCCACCCTAACCATAGCCTTAACCAACCTAACCAAAGGATGCAATGGGGTACTAGCCAATCAGAGGCAGAGTTCCAGGAGTGCAGGTCGGGGGAAAAAAGGGCGTCAATCAGGGCCTCTGATGTGTCACGCTGATAATTCTCCCCATCCCCAGTAAATACGGACACTTCTTTGTGATTTGTTGCTCACTGTGATCACCCAGCATGACTCGACATAGCAAGTGCAGAGAAGAAATGGTGAGTAATTTAATGTAGCTATATTTTTTGGTCAGGATTATCTGTTAGGCCAGATGGTTTCTGTTATGTCGACATTATCTCATGAAGCCCTTTGAGGCGTGCTATGTGATTATAGCCCTGGAGGCTATAAAAGCTGCTCACATGTACAGCATCTGTACATGTGATGCGCATGTGAATAAGTAAACCGGTGTAAATCACATTTCGGAGGCCTTACGCATAAGAAATGGGTAGCGACTGTACAGAAAACGGCTTGTGTTGTATTGTAACAGGTGTCTGAAATTGAGATTTGACGAGAAATGCAAAGCGCTTTGAGTGGCTGTTGCAGCTAGAGAAGCGCTATAGAAAAATGCAACTTGATTGACTGACTGATTGATTGATCGCCAACATCCGGCAACTGCGTGACCAGTGAAAACTGGGGTTCGCTTTGACAGAATTTTTTTAAAGGTTTTTTTTTTTGAGGGTATAAAAAAAGTCTGAGCCCTTTCTTGTTTGCAATGGTGATGGGCAGGTTGGTGGACAAGATCAGGCAGGAGTCTCCATGGACTCTGATGTTTGCGGATGACATTGTGATCTGTAGTGAGAGTAGGGTGCAGGTGGAGGAGAGCCTGGAGAGGTGTAGGTATGCACTGGAGAGAAGAGGAATGAAAGCCAGTAGGAGCAAGACAGAATATATATGCATGATAGAGAGGGAGGACAGTGGAATGGTGAGGATGCAAGGAGTAGAGGTGACGAAGATGTATGAGTTTAAATACTTGGGGTCAACTGTCCAAAGTAACGGGGACTGCAGAAGAGAGGTGAAGAAGAGAGTGCAGGCAGGGTGGAGTGGGTGGAGAAGAGTGTCAGGAGTGATGTGTGACAGAAGGGGACCAGCAAGAGTTAAAGGGAAGGTTTACAAGATGGTAGTGAGACCAGCTATGTTATATGGTTTGGAGACAGTGGCACTGACGAAAAGACAGGAAGCGGAGCTGGAGGTGGCAGAGGTGAAGATGCAAAGTTTTGTATTGGGAGTGATGAAGAAGGGCAGGATTAGGAGTGATTATATTAGAGGGACCGCTCAAGTGGGACGGTTTGGAGACAAAGCAAGAGAGGCAAGATTGAGATAGTTTGGACATGTGTGGAGGAGAGATGCTGGGTATATTGGGAGAAGGATGCTGAATATGGAGCTGCCAGGGAAGAGGAGAAGAGGAAGGCCAAAGAGGAGGTTTATGGATGTGGTGAGAGAGGACATACAGGTGGCTGGTGTGACAGAGGAAGATGCAGAGGACAGGGAGAGATGGAAACGGATGATCCGCTGTGGCGCCCCCTAACGGGAGCAGCCCAACATAGTAGTAGTAGTAGCAGTTGCAGATTTTTTTAGGGTATAGAATTTGCCTCTATATTGGGAAATGAGTGCATGCAAACCACTGACACAGCAAATTAGAAATTCATTCATTAACTATTTGAATAGTTGTATATTGCAATAATAAAGCAATAATAACGTATGGTTGTTGTAATGTCCGGTTTCCTCCCACAGTCGAAAGGCACGTAGGTCAGGTGAATCGGCCATACTAAATTGTCCCTAGGTGTGAATGTGTGTGTGTGTGTGTGTGTGTGTGTGTGTGTGTGTGTGTGTGTGTGTGTGTGTGTGTGTGTGTGTGTGTGTGTGTGTGTGCGCGCGCGCGCGGCCTGTCCAGGGTGTCTCCCCACCTGCCACCCAATGACTGCTGGGATAGGCTCCCGCGACCCTGAGAGCAGGATAAGCGGTTTGGATAAGGGATGAATGGATGAATAAATGAACCTCATCAAAACGATACTAAACCTTTTGACTGGATATGATGAAGCCTGTAAATATTTAGTAAAAGTTAGCCATGAAGACTAGACATGGAACCAGACGTGCTCTGTATGTAGCAGCCCCGCATGACACTCATTTCACTTCTGATCTCACCTTCAAGCAGAGAGGACACGTGCATATGAGAAATAATGAGTCGTCATGACTGGAGAGAAGGAAAACCTGCATACTCCTGTCACCCCCACTGCACATGGCTGCCTGTCCACATGATATATCTTAAACCATCTGTTTTCTTACCCTTCTCCTTTTACTCTCTCTATTTACCTTCCGCTCCCTCACAAATAAAACAGGAAAGGTGCAATATCAAACCACACACTCCTGATATTACTTGGAACAGTCATCTTCAACAAGTTTGAGTTGTCTTTGAAAATAATATTTACATATATTGGATACATAAGATAATAAAAAAAACCTTTACAAAGCATCACATTTCAGGATCAACTCTCTCTCAATTGTCTTATCGTATATTGTTTTACACTCCTCACACCCCCTCATTTTCTCTGTGTACTCCTCTGAGGTTTATGTTTCCTTTGATATTGATGAGTTCGCAATACAACTGAGTGACTTACAGAGCCATCATTTTTTTATTACTTCTATGGGATTTTTTTTATACCTTTATTAGGTTGCTACAGTGAAGAGGCAGAGGGGTATGACATGCAACAAAGGTCGCCGATGACGGTTGTGTCCATGTGGTCCTGTGGTATCCCTCATGGTAATGCACTGTAACCATGTAGCTACAGAGACTCCTCTAGAGCTATGCATTCTATCCCTTAGATCATCAAGATTTAAAACTTTATGGTGTAGCGGTCAAAGCGTCGGCTTTGACCGCTACACCATAAAGGGGGGGGGGGCTAAGAGTACATCTGTCACCATCTTACAATGCTGTGATTGCAACTATTCCCCAGTCCTCTGTGAATAGTTCACATGACTGTTGTAACTCTAGTTACATGATCCAGAACATGATCCAGAAAGGGCAGGCGTGGGTGAAGGTCTTTGCTCAAACCAAGAAATTACACACCTGACTCTACAAATCAGGGTCCTTAGTAAAGACTATTGGTTGACTAACAGACTCAGGTGTGTAACTACTTGGTTGGAATAAAGACCTGCACCCACACCGGCCCTTTCTGGATCATGTTGCCCATTCCTGCTCTAGTTAATGCTCACGGCAATATGCATATGAAATCGATCGTTGTTCTCAGTCATTCGGCAACTGTACTGTTTATAAGGCTGGGGGTGGGATGCTGGCCCAGTGGCTAGCACTGTCGCCTCACAGCAAGAAAAGTCCTGGGTTCGAACCCCGGGGTTGTCTAACCTGGGGGGGTCATCCCAGGTCATCCTTTGTGTGGAGTTGGCATGTTCTCCCCGTGTCTGCAGCGCATTTACCCCGGGTGCTCCGGTTTCCCCCACCATCAAAAAGACATGCATGTTAGGGGTAATAATCCGGCCTATGCCTCTGAGCAAGGCAATAGAAACTGGAGTTGGTCCCCGGGCGCTGCACGGCGGCTGCCCACTGCTCTTAGCTACACAGCTGGGATGGGTTAAATGCAGAGGAAGAATTTCCTCACGGAGATTAATAAAGTATATCAAAATAAAAAAATATATATCTGCAGTCAGTTGAGAATGAAGAGGTCACTTAGGTGAGTGATGAAACGTTTCTCTCAATAAACGTGTCCAGATGAATTGATTCAACTTGCTGTGGTTTTCTTACCTGGATTATTGAGCATGCATAAAGACATATATTTAGGACTGTTCTTTAATTAACTTAGCACATTTCTAAAAGCACTGAACATCTTCAGGTCCATCCAGGTTCTCTAGTTCTCCCTGGTCTTTGTATGCAATGCTAAATATAAACATGCCACGAGACCGGTCAAACAATAAGTGCATCTTACCTGAATAGGCTCTTGGGTCACTCGCATTGGTCCTACACATTCTTCTATGGTTGAAACCTACAAAATAACACAATGACAAAAATTTGTGAACAATAAGGGACACAAATTGTCCAAAGCAGTAGATTAAAAGCAGCTGTAGATTAAAATAAATAAGCAAATAAATAAAATAGTGGTGAGCATTGCTTACCATTTCACTATTGACTTCAAGAAGCATATTGGCACTCAGCCTGTCCTTGCACTGATTATCTTTCTTGTGTTACCACTTTTGCTACCATATACTAACTTTCAGCCCTCTTGTATTAAAGTAGTCAATACAGCAGAAAGGAAAATATTCCCTTTGCAAATACGCAAAGTCCAGTGACAATACGTACGATGTACATTTGTATGGTAGCACTGCATACAAGAGGATCTGAGCAGCTAAATTCCTTCTTTTTTTTATTGATATTTTTCTGGACAGATCAACAATTGCGTTCACAAACACAATGCGTCATAACACAAGTATCAAACAAACTCAACTGTACTCTTTCCCTGTTTTTAAACAACATACACCCAAACAAATTCACAAAAAAACAAACAAAGTAAACATACACAAATTAAAAACGGAACAATCAGACAAGACACATAGCCATAGAGTCCATATGAATATTCATGCAGAGTAATCATCTGTTTCAATGTCCACATTCCATTTCTGTGAAGAGTAAGCCCCAGACCTCCTTAAACATGTTCTCTCTACCCGCCACTCTATAAGTGATTCGTTCATATGTTGCCATCTGATACATTGTTTCCATCCATTCATTGTAGGTTGAAGGAGCAGAGGATTTCCAGTTTCTCAGATTGATTCTGCAGCCAGTTATCAGAGCCAGCTGTACCCATAGTTTCATACGATTAGACATTCTGACATTTTCTGGTAACAGTCCCAAAAGACACAGTGCTGGGGTTTTAATCAGTGATAACTTCACCATCCCGTTCATAAAAACAACAATGTTGTCCCACATACATACTGTCTTCTCACAATAACACAGTAGATGTACTAAAGTCCCAGCCTCCTTCCCACATCTCCAGCAAGCATCAATGTCCCTTAGTTTCAGTAAAATGCACATAAAATATTGAGCCCCCCCCTTTTCCCATCCATGTTGTATGGAATAGATCCTGTATCCTAGTTTGTGGATTCAATTCAGATTTTACCTGGCCCAACATACGATGCCTAATTTGCAAAAAATTCCAAAAGTCTGATCTGTCTAGATTATATTCTGTCTTCACTTCCTCAAAGGATTTCATTCCGTCTTTCCCAAACAGATCTCCAAGGAGACGTATACCTGAACTAGCCCACCTTTCCCACATGAATGTCTTCTTGCCTATGAGAAGCTTCTTATTGTACCATATGGATGCTTTAGGTGTGAGATATGTATTGGATTTCATAATATGAGGTGCCACTCTCCAAGATTCCCGAGCAAAAGATAACACTGGGTTCCTGAATGGTATTGCTCTTCCCATTTGTGTAAGAGATGGATCCACCAGGACTCTTCCTAGAGCTGGCCGCCCAGCCAAACTGAGCAATCGGGGGAGAAGGGCCTTGGTCAGGGAGGTGACCAAGAACCCGATGGTCACTCTGACAGAGCTCCAGCGTTCCTCTGTGGAGATGGGAGAACCTTCCAGAAGGACAACCATCTCTGCAGCACTCCACCAATCAGGCCTTTATGGTAGAGTGGCCAGACGGAAGCCTCTGCTCAGTAAAAGGCACATGACAGACTGCTTGGAGTTTGCCAGAAAGCACCTAAAGGACTCTCAGACCATGAGAAACAAGAATCTCTGGTCTGATGAAACCAAGATTGAACTCTTTGGCCTGAATGCCAAACGTCACATCTGGAGGAAACCAGACACCTCTCATCACCCTGCTAATACCATCCCTAAAGTGAAGCATGGCAGTGGCGGCATCATGCTGTGGGGATGTCTTTCAGCAGCAGGAACTGGGAGACTAGTCAGGATTGAGGGAAAGATGAATGGAGCAAAGTACAGAGAGATCCAGATCCTTGATGAAAACCTGCTCCAGAGCACTCGGGACCTCAGACTGGGGTGAAGGTTTACCTTTCAACACGACAACGACCCTAATCACACAGCCAAGACAACGAAGGAGTGGCTTCGGGACAAGTCTGTGAATGTCCTTGAGTGGCCCAGCCAGAGCCCATACTTGAACCCCATTGAACATCTCTGGAAAGACCTGAAAATAGCTGTGCAGCGATGCTCCCCATCTAACCTTACAGAGCTCGAGAGGATCTGCAGAGAAGAATGGGAGAAATACCCCAACTATAGGTGTGACAAGCTTGTAGCTTCATACCCAAGAAAACTTGAGGCTTTAATCGCTGCCAAGGGTGCCTCAACCAAGTACTGAGTAAAGGGTGTGAATACTTATGTACATGCAATATTTCAGTTTTTTATTTTTAATAAATTTGCAAAAATTTCAACAAAACCTTTTTCACTTTGTCATTATGGGGTATTGTATGTAGATTGAGGAGAAAAAAAGGAATTTAATCCATTTTGGAGTAAGGCTGTAACAAAACAAAATGTGGGGAAAGTGAAGGGGTGTGAATACTTTCCGGATGCACTGTACTAGTTCTTCTTCTATCCTTACCCAAGCAGGAGCCTGGTCTGGAGGAATATTCCTTTTAGAAAGTTGGGAGAGTGAGAAGGCATAATGATACCAGTCAATCTTTGAGAGTGACAGCTGCGTATAACTTAGTACGGTTAAATAAGGGCTTTTCCCCCACCCAGATAAAGTGATCAATTACTGTGTTGTACTGTTTTAACAACAAGCGCGGGAATGATAAGGGTAGCATGTATATAATATATTGTATTTTAGGCGCTATAATCATTTTCACCAGGTTCATTCTACCCAACATTGATATATTCATATTAGTCCAATTCTGCAACAGAAATTGAATGTTTTGAATGATACATAGAAGCTATATTTGATTCCATTATCTTATTCAGACCCGGCGTTAGTTTAATCCCCAGATATGTTAGGCCAGACGGCATCCATCTGAACTGCCATTTTTCTCTAATGACCGGTGGGCATAATTTGGATAGTGGCATGGCTTCTGATTTTGTCCAATTGATTGTATATCCCGATATCGCAGAAAAAGAGTCTATTACAAAATTAATTTCTGATGCAGCCATTTCAGGATTACTGGATACCACTAGGATGTCGTCAGCATATAAAAAAAGTTTATGTTCTTCCCGACCCGCTTGTATTCCCACTATATTCTTATTCGCGCGTAAGGCCAGTGCTAATGGTTCGAGAAAAAGAGCAAAAATGTGAGGCGAGAGAGGCGAGCCCTGCCTAGTGCCATGGCTCAGCTTAAAAGAGGGTGACATGATGCCATTGGTGAGAACAGTGGCCATCGGATCCGTATACATTAGCTGAACCCATTGTTGGAACGATGGTCCAAACCCATATCTCTCTAGAATACAAAACAAAAAGGAAAACTCCACCTTATCAAAGGCCTTCTCTGCATCTAGAGAGAAGGCAACCACTGGGTCTTCTCCATTTCTCGTTTTCCACATCAGATGGAGGAGTCTGCGTAAATTATCAGTTGAGCTCTTCCCCTTTACAAATCCCACGTGGTCTGGATGTATTAGAAGTGGAATAACATCCTCTAGTCTGGTTGCCAGAATCTTGGCCAACACTTTTTCATCCACATTGATTAGTGAGATTGGTCGAAAATTACCACAGTACTGCGGGTCCTTCCCTTTCTTATGAAGTAAAGTGATTACTGCTGAACTCATGCTTTCTGGGAGTTTACCTTTCTGTAAAGCATCTTGATAGACAGTTTGCAGTCTCGGGGTTAACTTGTTGATAAAATTCCTATAAAAGTCAGATGTAAACCCATCATTTCCCAGCACTTTCCCCAAGCTAATTTTGCTGAATTTCTTCAATAGTGACGTCTCCTTCTAAGGTGTCTCTCTGAGCCTCTGTTAAGGTTGGCATGTTAATTGTTGAGAGGAAGCTCTTCAGCTTAGACTCATCCATCGTCCCTTGTGATGTGTGAAGTTCTTGGTAAAATGTCTTAAACACCCCATTAATCCCCTTTTATTCGTGATCAATTCATTACTTTTATTGTATATTGAAGAAATTACGTTTTGAGTTTGCCTCTGTTTTACTCTATGTGCCAATAATTTGCCTGCCCTCTCTCCCTATTCGTAGTATTTCTGCTTCGTACAAACAACGCTAATTCGGCCTTCCTTTGTAAAATGTTATTCAAATCAAATTTTAATTTATTAAGTTTACGTCACGTTTCTGGGTCTGGATGCTGTATATGCTGTTTCTCAAGCTTTTTTATGTCGTTATCTAGTTTAAGCATAGCTTCTTTTCATTTTCTGCTCTTTTAGAAAGCGCACTGTGTTGTATAAGACGCCCCCTTACATATGCTTTAAAGGCATCCCACATCATCCCAGAGTCTGAAATTGAGCCCTCGTTAAATTCCCAGAATTCACACATCACCGTCTTAACAAACGTACAATACTCTTCTCCATTTAACCTGAAATTATCAAAGCGCCACCTTAACACCCGTTCCTCATTTTCTTGAGGGGACATAACTACATCCACAGGTGCATGATCCGTCAAAACTATATTGCCAATTGTAGCACTAAGCACTTGGTTAACGAAAGCCCTAGATATAAGAAAATAATCAATCCTAGAACATGTGGCATGGGGGTGAGAGAAAAAGGTATAATCTCTTTCTTGTGGGTGTAATAACCGCCATAGTATATCAATAAGTCCCAGTTCTTCCATCATCAACTCTATTGCGGCCATTGATGCAGACCTATAGCTGGGTCGGCTTGATTGAGAAGAGTTGCCCAGTTTCAGATCTCTAACCTGGTTGAAGTCTCCCCCTATAATTATATTGTCGTTCCCCACATTTCTAATTATATTGCAGACATCATTGAAAAAGTCTGGCGATACTGAATTCGGACCATAGATATTAGCCACTGTCACTCTTTGGCCTTCCATTATAGCATCTAAGATGACCCATCTACCTTCTTTATCTGAGATGTGCTTCAGCACTTGGAAGTCTACGTTCCTCTTAACAAGAATAATCCCCCCTCTCTTCCTAGCAGGGAATGTGCTATAATAAACCTGTCCCACCCAGTCTCGTTTCAATTTGTCAGATTCCTTCTCATTCAAATGTGTTTCCTGAACAAGGGCTATATCAGCCTTTTTCTGTTTGAGAAATGTTAGGATTTTTTTCCTTTTAATATGTGTGCACCCCGCTATATTCCAAGATACTATTTTACTATTTTAAGTAAACCCATATTGAATTATTGGAAGTATCTCCATAAAAAATAAAAGTTGCCCTGTATGCATTTATCCCTCGGATCTGAAAATTATATAGCCTACTTGCATTGCAATTAGTAGGCCTACTGCCTGTATTCGTAGACTCATTATGGCTAGACATCGGACACATAACATGAGCATAACCTACAAGACTAAAAGACACAACAGACAAAAAAAGAAAAACAAAACTGAAAACTAGCTGGCCCCCATGCCAGTCATTCCCATAGTTTAGGTTTAGTGAGTCCATGGAACTGGTTGATCCCGTCGAAGGCTGCACTACTGGCTAGCCAACTGACTCAACCCTCACTCCTTAACACGCAACTTAGTGATTGCATAACGTTTGGTAGGCCTACTCAGGCTGCAAAATGATTGATTTTCCTTAGTCCCTACCTCGTGGCTAACATATTCCTGTTTCTATAGACAAGTAGACTTACAGCAATGACCTCAGATTAATAGCAGAGAGCCCCGGTTAATATCCCCTGCGGTATAGGCTTTCCTATCTCTTTCGCTCTCCGCCTACCATAGACCATAGAACTATTTATACATGCCGGTGGAAATAATGACACGATTAAAACAAAAAACAAAAAACCAAGACATGGTCTACCGTTAATAATTATGAACTCAAGTGTCACGTTACAAGTATAAGCAAATAGAAAGCTTGTAGTGTAAGCTACCCCGCTAGCCTGTAGAGGGAGGACAAAACTTCCGTTACCCACATCTTGTCATGCTGGTCAGCGGCAAAGAAAAATAAAGTCAACCGGTTAGGCTACCTTTCGCTGGGGTTTCCACTCGATACAGTCCCGTCCACAAATGGTGACCTTGTGGTCCTGTTTTCTGCGGGTGCTCTCTACACCAAACGTATAAGAGTTGTTGCTGTATCAATGTCAATTCAATGTCAATGACAGTTGGCCAAGGTCTCGAAATCCCAAATTAATGGCCACCTAAGAGTCTTTCAATTCTTGTGTTTTAAAAACGTCCTCGTTCTCCCTGGCAGAAAACCTCTAGCACAGAAACATTTTTTGGCCTCCTCGCATGCATGCCATGTTTGAGATGTCTACAGATTTTCCATAATATTCAAGTCTGGAGACTATCGTGGCCATTCCAAAACCTTCCAAAACATTTGGTGGAGTCCATTCTTCCTTCCACCCGCACAATAATGTAACGTGCATGGATAAGAAGACACGCTGGCCGCTTGCTGGTGAGTCTGACCCTTTAGTCTAGCGGTTAGCGATGCCTCCTGCGGTGCGGGCGATACCTCCTGCGGTGCGGGCGATACGGGTTCGCTTCCCGGCCGCGGCAATTCCTGGGGTTGCGTTGTCCCCCGAATTCGCTACAATATTTACTGTGCCGCCAGCTGCCACACAACCCCAAAGCACAATGGATCTACCCCCATGTTTAACAGTTGACAAGGTGTTCTCTGGAAATTCTTCACCCTTTTTTCTCCAAACATACCTCTTTGATTGTGACTAAAATGTTTTGGTTTCGTCAGTCCATAGCACATTGTTCCAAAAGGCTTCAGGTTTCTCAAGGTTTTCTTTTGCATACTTTAGGTGCTTAATTTTGTGTTGAGGTCATAGGAAAGACTTTCTGGCAACTCTGCCACGGATGTCTTTGTTGTTGAAAGTACATCGTATTTTTGGTTCTGGGCCATCCTCCGATTTATTTATTTATTATCTTCCAGACCTTGACTCGACACTTCAACTGTTCCATTTATCTTCCATTTTCTGATAATGTTTCTGAGAATGGAAATAGGTGGTTTGAAACGGTGAGTTTTTTTTTTTTGTAGCTTTCTCATTGTTTGTTGGTGGATGTGAACTACCTAGGTTCTGACATACTTGGACAACTACTCAGAGGCACCCATGGTTGTTATCACCAGACAGAACAGCCACTGCAGTCGATATTTTAGAAGGCATGTAGTTATATTATTTTTATTTATACAAATGAGGATTTAAGCATTTCAAAGGTTTTTGAAATGTTATGATCAAATTTACACCATCTCCAACCAGACATGATTTTGATCATATAGATACACCGAAGATGAAATTGATGAATTGCATGATTTTGGTGAAATTTGCATATGCTCATTTGATGATCAGATTTGGTCGTAAGCAACTTTGATAAATAAGGCCATTGAGAAAGCTTGGTCATAGGAGTCATGCTTGAGATTTTTGGAGGGAGAATTTTCTAGTAGAAACACTATTTGTGACAACATGGTTAATTTTATTATTATTATTATTAGTAGTAGTGTTGTTATTTTTGTGCGCTGAGGATATACTTTGGCTTAAATAAGATTGGCATAGAGCATCATAGGGATGAAGAAAACAGAGTGAAGTTGAGGAGCAAGTGGTAGCCTGATGAAGAAATGTTCTGGGGCCTCATTCTGAGAAGGAGAAGAGATCCAGATTTTAAGCCTGATATTTAGCCAGGAGAAGGGATTTAGTAAATTTGGGCTCTGTACTGGGGGGAAAGAGAGAGAGGGAGGAAGATCAAGGAGGGGAAATCCAGAAGACCCTCTCGGGGTTAGAGACAGGGGGCTAAATATTAGTATATTCAATTCAATTCAAAACTTTATTGCAGACAAACCCCAGACAATACAAAGAGTAAACGCAACAAAATAACATAAATGGAACAAGTCAGTGTCTTATAAGAAGGCAGCTATACCAGTGGTCCCACTGCCGGGATTGGTAGCATGTGGCACTGAATCGTATTAAACCCTTGTTAAACCCTTGATGATTACATTATCAGTCATTGAGCTGGCAAATAAATTTATACATGAGCTTTCTTAGAAGAGCCTGAAAGGTGTTGACTCCTGCAACCACAAACATTTCACTTGCTCTACACCATCTAGGTCTTTTTAGCAGTATTCTCATAGCATCATTATAAGCTACTCGAAGCCTCTGTAAGCTTGCTTTTTTATAGTTTGACCACAGGTGTGCAGTATAGAGTGTTGTACAATATGCTCTGAACAAAGACATCGTCACACTAACTGAACACTCACCAAACTTGTGTGAGAGCGTGTTTGCTTGTGCATACGTCGTGCAGCATTGCCTATAAATATCATCATCTGTCATTTGTTCAGTAACATAGTGCCCAAGATATTTCACCTCATTACATACCCCAAGATTAATATCAGTATAATAAGTATAGTACAGGTATCTCAAGAAATGAGATACCCAAGCTGTGATTACTCCATGACAGGGGCGTTTCCAGGATTTGAGGACATTCGGGTCTTAGCCTGGACTTTTTTGATAAACGAGCTCTATTTTGATGCTCTTTTATGCACTCTGGCACCTTATTTACATTCAAAGTACATGCCTTAATCATTGAAAAATTGAAATGTGTACCTCAAAAACTGTTGTTTACTCCTACTCTGGTAGGAATTTTCATGTACTTTGTGATACACATAACAATGAAGTCACCACAAAAGAGTTATAGTTTTATAAATCAAAATAATGCGAATGCAATGTATATATTTTTACTTTTTGGACATAAATTGTCAAAATGGTGTATGGCATGGTACATATGCTAAAATGAAAACATGTGTTATTTCAGTGTAACTTTAAAAGGTACACCATGACATTGACCTGTCTACACTGACATCTGCAATTGACGAAATTAATTTCAATGTACAGGCATGAGTAGCATTGGCATTTTAGCTAATCAAAATTGCTTCACTGTTTTTGACTCTGACACACAAATACACAAAGTAACACCAAATTGTTGTTACCAGTTTCCACGCCTGATTGTGACTCAGCTGCTGGCTCTTCAGTCTGGAGCTCGTCTTCGCTCCCCTCTGAAAAACCACGAAATAACCTTAAATAAAACTCATAACTGGATTCATAATTGGATTGGATTGCATTCTAATTACATTACACGAGCTAACTGTCGTAGTATCTAAACAATACCTCCAAACATAATGGCGTCGTTAATTGCTTCCATCCATCCATTATCCAACCCGCTTATCCTTACCCAGGCTCGCGGGGGATGCTGGAGCCTATCCCAGCAGTCACTGGGCGGCAGGCCGCCAGACCATCACAGGGCTTATTGAAGAATAACCAGTTCATTTAGGTTTAAATCAATATGACGGTTAACTTTTGTTTGTGCCTATAGTAAAATAAATGAGTTACCGTTTTAGTTCGGTAAAGGTAAAGGTATGCTGCGGGATCAGACGAGTACGGCCCGCTAGCTAAACGGCACCTGCAAGTGCCGAATCCAATTCATATCATGAATAACAGGCGATTTCAACCATTATTGAAAAGTTACTACATAGGCTAAGTTCACATTGTAGCGAATTTGGGGGACAACGCAACCTCAGGAACTGCCGCGGCCGGGAAGCGAACCTGTATCGCCCGCACCGCAGGAGACATCGCTAACCGCTCGACTAAAGGGTCAGACACGCCAGCCAGCGGCCTTCTTATCCATCCACGTTACATTTAAGCATATCAGCTCCGCTGGCCGCTGGCTGGCGGGTCTGAGCCTTTAGTCGAGCGGTTAGCGATGTCTCCTGCGGTGCGGGCGATACGGGTTCGCTTCCCTTCCTGTGGTTGCGTTGTCCCCCGAATTCGCTACAATAGCCTGATGGATGTAAAAACTTATAGCATTCTACTTGACTGAATCATTTTCGGCAACAACATCCGATAGCATCACCTAGAGTGGCAGAAAAAAACAGCCTCAGCAACTTTGACGTTTTCGTTGAGTTGCGCGAAAAAAAAGTTGATACAGCAGCAACATTTAAAACCTAAATCTGCAACTTTCCTCCCTTGCTTGTGCATAAAAAGCCCAGGACGACAGTCGTTTTGCTAGAACAAGCACGCCTAGCCCGATCTATCGCGTGTTCAAAGTCACCCTGTTTACACATGGTTTTAAAATGCGTTTTGGGCGATCGGATCGCAAGTGCTCAGCGAGACACATCGCCGTTTGCGCCTGTGTCTATCATGTGTTTCCGAATGCTTCCTGCTGACCACTTGTGATCAGATTTCGTTACTCAGAAGAAGAAGAAGAGGAAGAAGAAAAAGAAGAAGAAGAAGAGTTCGTTACTGTTACATCACTTCCGCTACAAGGTCAAAGGGCCTCAGTCAAGCACCAGATTTGCTGACTGTGAATGATGGAAAGGAGGCTTCTTGTAGCGTCAGTCAGTTTAAAAAAATTTTTTTTTTTTAATAATTTTATTTCTGATTATTCCCTTTTTCTCCCGATTTAGTGGCCAATCGATCCCTATTTTTAGTTCAAACACCCACCCTCGTACTGCATGCGTTCGCCAACTGCGTCTCTCCGGCCGGCAGTCTCGAAGGAGACGCCTCGCCACTTCCGTGACAAGGCGCCTCCAGGCCGAACCACTGCTTTTTCCGACACACCCAGAGACGCATTCATGTGACGAACACAAGCCGACTCCGCCCCCCTCCTGAAGACAGCGTTGCCAATTATTGCTGCTTCACCGAGTCCGGTCATAGTCGGATCTGACGAGACCGGGGCGCGAACCCCGGTCCCCAGTGGGCAACTGCATCGACACAAAGCCGATGTTTAGACCGCTACACCACCGCGGACCCGTCAGTCAGTTTTTAATGAAACTACGAGGAAGGCAACAACATACAACTCTCCCGGAACAATTCAGTACTAGCGCAAGCACTTTCAATTACCGTAAATACCACAGTATATGCTCACATATATTACCGTATATGACATCGCCCTCCTCTTTGAGAGTTACTTTAATAACCTGCTGGGAAACCTCAGAGAATGACCATTCTCAATGTCACATAACCTAACCCAAAAATTATTTAAATTGAGACAGTTCGACATACTATTACTGGTCCCTATTCTGACTCAACAAATGCACTGTAATACAACTGTAAACAGTTTCACAACAATTATCATTGAATTTCAATTCAATTAACCTCCCACAACATGAACAATACAAACATAAATGTCAACACACATTTCTTCAGTCTCTTCACATTACCCCCCTTTTTTAATCAGCCCCCCCCCCAAAAGGCCATAGATCGATACAATAGTGTCTACAGGTTCATGCTGTTAACTGGCTAGCGCACCCGTCCAGATCTGGTCACAGTCTGACCGGGCAGAGGGGATGTGGGAGTAGCCACACTCTGACTGACAGGAACAGTCTCTATCATGGTGGCTGTGTCAGAGTGGTTATCTGTCCTAGAGTTCCCATCCGGTGCTGCTGTGGTGGGTTGGGGAACCGGCCCTGGTTGGAGGTGACGGCGGTTCCGTCGCAGCACCTCTCCATTCTGCGTCGTGATGATGAAGGATCTTGGGGTAGAGCTCTCACCTGAGATCACCACTGGCAGAGACCACGATTTTTCATGGTCTAACTTGGAGAGCACTGCGTCTCCTGGTTGCAGGGCAGGCAGTGGATTAGCTCCGTGGCGAAGGTTGTAGTAGTGGGCCTGTTTGGCCTTTCCTCTCCTGCCCTCCTCTTCCACAGCTGCTCTGCTGGGCCATTTTAGCAGGAGATTTTTCTCCAGAGTGGGGAGTGTGGTGTGTATTTTTCTCCCCATCAACAGCTTGGCTGGGCTGTAGCCTGTGGTGGAGCAGGGTGTGGACCTATAGCTCATTAGAGCCATCACTGGGTCCTGTTGCTTGAGAATTTTATTAGCTGTCTGCACGGCCCTCTCAGCGTGGCCATTGCCTTGTGGGTGGTGAGGACTGGATGTATAGCGTTTGAAGTCGAGGTGCTTGGCGAGCTTTCTGAACTCTGCACTTGAAAACTGAGGTCTGTTATCATTTATCACCTCGTCTGGGATACCAAAACCTGGCAAAAACTGTTTTGAGCTTTTGGATGACTTGTGCGCTAGTTGTGGAGGGAAGGTGCAGTATTTCTAGAAACCTCGAGTAATAGTCTGATATTACCAGGTAACTGCAGTGATTGAGCTCGCAGAGGTCCATGGCAATTCTCTTCCAGGGTCGTGCTGGGAGAGGTGTGGAAATGAGAGGTTCCTTCTGCTGAGTTCTTTTCATTTCACAGCACACCTGGCACCTCATCACTAGCCTGTTAATCTCCGTAGTGAGTCCGGGCCACCACACGGATGAATATGCTCTCTCCCTTCATTTTGTGAGGTCCTGGTGCCCTTCGTGAATCTTTTGAAGGATCTCTGCCCTCATTGACCTCAGTATTACAATCCTGCTTCATCTTAGGATGAGGCCATCATACTCTGATAGCTCTGATCTGACTTGGAAGTATGCTTTAGCATCGTTAGGTTCAGTCTGTGAGTGCTCAGGTCATCATCTCTTTATAAGCTGCATGACAAACATCAGTTCGCCCCTCTAATTTCATCCATCTTACTCTTGGATGCGGGGATTGCCCCCACTACACTGGCAACGTAGAATGCCACCTCGCTCTCTGTGTTACTTATGTAACCGGTTATTTTCTTGCCCGGTGCGGGATTCAAACGGGGTGTATTGCACCACAAGGCGACATCACTAACCGCTCGGCTAAAGGGTCAGACCCGTTAGCTAGGGGCTAACGTGTCTTATTTGTAGTTTACAGTCGTCACCCTCTCCTGGAAGCGCGCCCTCGCGCTTTGTTCTTCCCGCGCTCCGAAGAGACTTCTGAGGATCTGCACACTTCCGGATCCCACCGCTGCCACCAATGTAACCGGTTATTTTCTTGCCCGGTGCGGGATTCGATACGGGGTGTACTGCACCACAAGGCGACATCACTAACCACTCGGCTAAAGGGTCAGACCCGTTAGCTAGGGGCTAACGTGTCTTATTAGTAGTTTACACTTACTTTGCCCATGCCTGCTGGTGGACTGGGTGACAGGGTGTCTGCAACCAGCAGAGTTTTTCCAGGAGCACATTCTGCTACTGCTGCTTATTTTGGCCCTGCTGCTTATTTCCCCCTTTTGGCTCACCGGGATGGTTGGTGTATTTGCTGCGCCTCTGGGTGACTTCATGAACGGCCCCCGTTGCTTCACCTTGCATGCTAATTTGTGCTGTAACCTCCTCAGACTGCCTGACTGTCTCTATTGTCAGCGCTAGTGTCGGGTCCTTTGTCAGCTGCAATTTTCGGGAGACTTCCTTGTCGAGTATGCCGACAACTATCCAGTCACCGATGTTTCCATCCCTGTTCATCCTTGTCCAACTTAGTGGCGGTCCTATACCTCAGAAGACGCTGGCGCCAGTCCGGCCACTCACCCAGCTTGTCGAAGGCAAAGTTTGATGGCGGATTGAATTTAGCCATGGCTTATCACGCTCACTTTTTCCGTGTACTTCTAACACGACGGAAAGGAGGCTTCTTGTAGCGTCAATCAGTTTTTAATGAAACCACGAGGCAGGCAACAACATACAACACTCCCGGGACAATACAGTACCAGCTCAAGCGCTTTCAATTACCGTAAATACTACAGTATATGCTCACATATATTACCGTATATGACACCGACTAGCTGTGAAAACAGTAGCTAATGTTTGAAGATGTTTCAAGCACTAATATACATGTACGGACTATTCCAGCTGTTGAGACTGACAGGACTGACTCTTCTGCCCAAATGGAGATTAGGCATCTCGTTTCACTTGTACTCCAGCCAGGTAGACTCGCCTCTCCCTCCAATTTTTTCGAAAGTTGGCAACAACCACCACATCCTGCACTGATGACGTATTTTCCTGTTACGTCATTGTCGAGGACGCATCAGGACGCATTAGCATTTACACTACAAAAGATATGTGGTCAAATGCGTCCCAGACCACCTCGGCAAGTGGTTTGAGTAACCGGTTCACAAGACGTTTTGGTGGTCGTTTACACTTGTGTTTAGAGCTGTCCACTTGTGATCCGATCGCAAAATAAAACCACAGAAAAAACCGCATTACAAAACCAAGTGTAAACGAGGTATAAGGTCACTCGTGTTGCTAGAAACACTGGTCTGCACCGCAGCCACGTGACGTACAACATGTTGGAATGTACCATTTGTTTGAAGGTGGGGGTGTTCCTAATAAACTGGCAGCTCAGTTTATATTGGAACATTGTTTTACTGTATTATCGATTGTCGGTGTTGCAAACTCACCACATGGTCATCACGTTTCAAATGGATAAAACAGCAAGTTGCACATTGTGCCTTTAATCACAAACTGAATGTATGCCATCAATGATGTTTTATACTGGTCTCGGTACTTTTTTCATTCAAATTCGGATATTTGATTGATTTAAGCAATGTGCTTATAAAGTGATGCATTTGGTTGTGTGTGCTTCATTTTATAAAACTCATTTTTATGGGGCTTGGTTTTAGGTATGTAACTGTTATTTTTTGGTTAAATTTTTGTATCAACTGTGATATCTATTGTTATGCTGATGACACTTATGGCATCCATTTGTAATAACTACAACAATAGTATTTAGATAAATGACATTAAACATGATATTTCTGTCAAGATAAAAATAATCTCACAGATATAACATTATATGATTAAGACTGGAATGTCATATTTTGTTAGTTTGCTACTTTTATGTTAGGTTGTGTCGTTTTTAGATGTGAAGCACCTCATGAACCTGAGTTGTAACTAACTGACTGATTGACTGACTCACTCCTGCACTCACTCACTCACTCACTCACTCACTCACTCACTCACTCACTCACTCACTCACTCACTCACTCACTCATTCATGCACTCACGCTCTCACTCACTCACTCACTCATCACTAACTCACTCACTCACTCACTCATACACTCACTCACTCTCTCACTCATTTGCTCTCTCGTTCACTCACTCACTCACTCACTCACTCACTCTCATTCAGTCGCTCACACACTCACTCACTTAGGCACTCACTCGCTCTCTCTCTCTCACTCACTCACTCACTCACTCACTCACTCACTCACTCCGTTTTAGCAGCATGACATTTCTCCACAAGTGGGAGCTGAGCACATACACAGCACCAGATGTAGTATGTAAGAGTGGTGCTGTGTATCAACAACACTGCGTGGCTGCTGCAGCTACAAAAGGGTTTTATAAAATGCAACTCTGTTGATTGATTGATTGATTGATTGATTGATTGATTGATGCTAGGATCGCTAAGAAACAGCGCTGAAGTGAATCCATTACATATTGCAAATATATCACTTTATTAGCAGCTTGTACTTGCAAAAACATCTGATAAATTGTGTTATAAACTAAACAAGTGGGATTATTTTGTAATAGGCAGATCTAGTTATTTTGTGGCTAAACAATATTTTAATTGCATCCACACAAAATAAAGAGTAAATGTTGCCTGCATTTTAGTCCTGTCGACAGTTATTGTAATAAACATAACCGAGTTAAGGGTCGTCGACTGTTGTGGTTTTGAATGTGGTTTCTAAAGGATAATATCTTGACCTTCATTTTTTCCATCATAAGCAATGTCAAATATTTTCACTGGACGTGCGGACTTGAACCTCCTGCGTTTGAAATTCCAATGCCATCGCTTTTGAAACCGGAACTAATATGACGCTCGAGAAGACCTCATAACACATCACCACAACCTTCAACTCACCGCACACAACACGTGTGTGTACTCATTCTGACGTTCATCACAACCTGCTGTGACATTTTATTTTTATTTTGCTTTCTTTAGGAGTTCATCCGATCAAGAGCCTTTTTCTTATTCTTTAAAGCGGTATTTTAAATGTGGCGCGTGCGTGTGTGCGCGCGCACTGCGTGTGTATATGTGCGCGCGCTGCATGTGTGTGCGCAAACTACGTGTGTGAGAGAGAGAGAGGGGGGGGAGCGAGAGAGAGAGGGGGGGGAGAGAGCGAGAGAGAGAGAGCGAGAGAGAGAGGGGGGAGAGAGCGAGAGAGCGAGAGATAGCGAGAGAGAGAGCGAGAGAGAGAGAGAGAGAGAGAGAGAGAGAGAGAGAGAGAGAGAGAGAGAGAGAGAGAGAGAGAGAGAGAGAGAGAGAGAGAGAGAGGGAGAGAGAGAGGGGGGGAGAGCGAGAGAGAGAGGGGGGAGAGCGAGAGAGACGGGGGGGGAGAGAGCGAGAGAGGGGGGGAGAGAGCGAGAGAGAGAGAGAGAGCGAGAGAGAGAGAGAGAAGAGAGAGAGAGAGAGAGCGAGAGAGGGGGGGGGGGGGGAGAGCGAGAGAGAGAGAGAGCGAGAGAGAGAGAGGGGGGAGAGAGGGGGGCGAGAGAGAGGGGGGGGGGGAGAGCGAGAGAGAGAGAGCGAGAGAGGGGGGGGGGGAGAGAGCGAGAGAGAGAGAGCGAGAGAGAGGGGGAGGGAGAGGGAGAGAGAGAGGGGGGGAGAGCGAGAGAGAGAGAGCGAGAGAGAGGGGGGAGGGAGAGGGAGAGAGAGAGGGGGGGAGCGAGAGAGAGAGAGAGAGAGAGAGAGAGAGAGAGAGAGAGAGAGAGAGAGAGAGAGAGAGAGAGAGAGAGAGAGCTCCTTGTCCTTGAAATCGTAGCACATGTCATCTGTCAGGCCGGTGGCCTTCTTTGGCACCTAACTCAATCAGGCTCATACTCTTTTAATATCGTTTATATTCTTCATTTCTGTCCTTTCCCAACATGCTCATATTGCCCTACTTTGTTGTTTTGTTCCGCGGGTGTAAACTACAAGTGTGTCTACGCAGTGAAGCAGGTAGTAAGCCTGCTGCTACAGACATGTACCGCTCGGTGTGTTGCATATAATGCATAACTCGTTCTCCATCAGCTGTTGACCTGTCGTAACTATGGCGCCGGGGTGAGCCCGGAAATGGCGAACTCTCAGTTTGTGGCCCCCGCAAGAGACTTTGCGGAGGTTTACGTGCTTTTCCAGTTTGGCATTTGAACCAGATGATATGCAAATCTTATTGCAGCGAACCCGGGTCTCCCGCACCACGGACGACGACGTTAACCAGTCGACTAAAGCAGTGTTTCTCAACCGGGGGTCCGCGGACCCCTAGTGGTCCGTGGTGTAAATTGCAAGGGGTCCGTGAAAATAAAATATCTTTAAAAAAAAGATCCTATGACATTTATAGAAATAGGATTATTTTACTCAAATGTGACTGAGACCTTTATCTACCTAAACTATAAAGGGTAACAGGACTTTTTTCTCTGATTACATCTGTTTCACAAGTGTAATCTATTGTATTTTAATAAGAGATCTCGCTCCCGTTTGCATTGTTAAAAGTTACTGCATAAAAATTCTGTTGTTACATATACCTGAAAGTTACTGAATACATATTCTGTGTTGTTACATATATCTGAAAGTTACTGAATACATATTCTGTTTTGTTACATATACCTGAAAGTTACTGAATACATATTCTGTGTTGTTACATATATCTGAAAGTTACTGCATAAGAATCCTGTTTTGTTAACTATATCTAAGTTACAACTGAAAGCTCTTATTTTTGCCCCAAAGAATGAATAAATGCTATAATGCAATTTAAAATGCAGTTTCTACTGTTTCTATCAAATTGCAACCCCCCTCCCCAAGATCAGGTGGAGGGGGTCCTCAGGGTAGATCAAAAATACACAGGGGGTCCAGGACCCCAAAAAAGTTGAGAACCACTGGACTAAAGGGTCCGACCCGTTAGCCAAGTGCTAGCGAGTCTATTTGTCCGTGGTGGTTACAATATAATCATATGCAATATGCAAACCATATTGTTCCATAGTACGTATAGATACACCTCCCACTACTGGTGGCAGGTGTAACATCTTAGACCCAACAGTATGCCTAAGGCCCAATTTATACTCCAAATCTCGGCTAGCAGACAGACGTCTCTCGACAATTTTGACGTCACGAGAGACACTTTTTGCGTCTCCCAGGGCCGTCGTGCACGCGACACATATTCTTATGTCGCAGACTCGCGCGCATTATGTCGCTCAGCTGTGATTGGATGGTTGGATTGAAGGGACGAGGCGTTCGGGCGTTGCCATGGTTTTGCTTGAGAGCGTTGTTTACGTTACGCGCGCTCATTCGTAAAAAGAACACTCGCTACTGTTTACTACACAGCGCGTGACGCGAAACGTTTCCATAGATACCAGGAGACGGTCGGCGACATTGCGACGAGCGTAAATGCGAGACACTTTTTTTGTCTGCCGGGAAACATTCGGAGCATAGATTGGGCTTAACTTTCCCTAACGTATGAATGCAAAAACAAAACAAAACAAATACCATTATTTTAAACAGTGGGCTAGGGCTGCGTAGAATGTGCATGTTTAATAATAAAGTGAGTACACACTCCGTTCCAAATCTGCTACACATGTGCCTTACAAACAAAACAATGACGTCATACTGTAGCGGCCGGGGGAGGCGGCCGCTCTGACTGCCGGCGGTTCTGCACTGAGGGAGTGCAATGGCTGATGGGACTGCTAATGTTATATTTAAAAATGGTCTTTTAACGATGCAGCTTGCTAGCTAGCTAGCTAGCTTGGTATTGCGGTAATATCAGCAGCAAAACTGCACTCCGTTTTGCTAGGCTTGTCTTTGTGACTGTAAATTGATATAAACCGTCCCGTATGTGGCATAGGTGGATGTCAAGGTAGGGAGAGAAATAGGTCAGAAACTGACAGGTTAACAACAGAAGGTAAATTCCTCCGATATTCTACTTAAATAATAATTAGATTTTACAAAATGATGCTAACGCAAGCTAGTGTGCAGCAGGTTGCCTCCAATCGTTTGGCAGCCAAAAGTCATGGAAATGTTTGGAAATTTGAACAGGTGTTATAACTGTACTCCCACAGTCCAAAGACATGTAGGTCAGCGGAATCGGCCATACTAAACTATCCCTGGGTGTGAATGTGTGTCGGCCCTGTGATGGCCTGGCGGCCTGTCCAGGATGTTTCCCTGCCTGCCGCCCAATGACTGCTGGGATAGGCTCCAGTTTGGGTAATGGCTGGATGGATGGATAGAACGTTTCAGTTTCCATACAGGAAACTCCTCTGCATTCAGTAGTAAAGAAGTCTGTAGGCTACACGTGCTATAACTGAAGTGCATTGTGAAACCAGTAAGAAAATTTTTTTTTGGCAAAGTTGCAAAGACAAATCCACAAAGCAGTAAGTTCATGATTGTGTTGCGGAGTTAAAATCCCCAGGGCACAGCGCCGACTTGGCTAAGATGTGACAAAAACACGCTTTTAGTACAATTCATGCAGGAAGTTGTTGCTTTGTTTTTGTTTTGCTCGGTGCAGTCAACACAAACATCAGCTCTACTAGCGCCCCTAAAGCCATGTGGTTTCATGCTTTGACTGATTAACTGTGGACATAGAGGTCCTGAAGCTGAATCAGATGACTTTCTCTGCACATCAACTTACACCCGATGAGCGCATGCCACTGTGACAGAGCTTTAACGGAAGTGTCCGTCAGAACCCCGTCACCTGTCCGTGGAGCACGCAACGCACCATGTATACCTCCGTCAGAGAAGACGCTGTTATAACAGCTGTTATAACGCTGTTATAACGGCTTAGGCAGATTAAATGGCTCTAAAACCCGAAACCTTGAGCTTTAATTTGTGCTCAGAAGACACTGTAGCATGAAAGCATCCGCGTTAGGAGGATTCCCATGACGTCACCCCTGTGTAAATCTGCATATGGCCATCAGTGCAGACGACTAAGGTGTGTTTTAGAAAATCCGACAAACACCCAGACCGCTCTTTAGGCCTGCACCTAAATTTGCTCTTTCGACTGTTTAAGGCTGGATGAGATGTGTTGTGCTGTACCGTGTCGCCGGCGTGGCTGGTTCGGGTCTCGGCCTTGGTGCAGACGTGTCCGGCGTTTCCTCGGGGATCCGGATGAGAGTTGTTCGGTGACTGTCGACACTGACGGGTGACGACGGAGGAGGAGACGGCGTCGGACGCGTCCGTCTTGAGGAAAAGCCCGCGGACGCCCCGGGAGGCGGCGGCGGCGGTCTGGTGCCGGGAAGAGGACTCCTCGGAGTCTCGGCAGTAGATCACCCCGCTCTGAGAGACGTGGATGCTGGGAGCGCAGCCCATGCCGCTGCGCCGCGGAGTCAGAGCCCGGTAACGAACG